>NC_056736.1:102640716-102940716 GCF_019279795.1 Protopterus annectens
CACTTATTTATGTTCCTTGAAATCAAAGCTGATACTACATGAGTACATTATGGAGTTAAACTGGAGTTAAACTACCTGTAACAATACAATATGTACGCCTCAGTATTCATGCTTAAAATGTCTTCTACCAATAACTGAAATAAATGTGCATGTGTGCATACACACTGAATGCAAAATTATGGCAGTCAAAAATATTGTTATTTGTACATACAAGTCTTGGCTATAGTACACATCGTTGTGCTTTGTGTATGCAGCACATGCATTTAGCCAATCTTTGAAGTCCTCCTTATAAAGCAACATAGTTAGCATGGCACAGCTTTGTCAAACAGCAATGACTTGCCACTTGGATGTGTTCTGAGTATCTAAAGAGACACATTCATCTTAGGTTTTGTGTAGTGATCTGTGACCTCATATGACTATACCAAGTGACAGATGGTGAACTGGTGAATTCAGACATATTGTAGATCACCTAAGAGTTATACAATGCTGAAAGCTGGTGACATTTCATAACTCTGCCTTCCTAATATCTAGTACTGATACTAGAGGAAGAATTGGAAAAATATTCCAACAGAGGCATGAGAGAATAAATATAACATATGAAGCTGTGTACCTAGAATCAGTGCTGAATGACAATGGAGGTTATTAGATGGTATTTTTATGAACCATTTCTGACCACATTTCTTGAGCATTTAGTAATTACTTGCCCAGCATCACATGGATTATAAGGCCTCTACATCATGAAAAATACTTGTATCGCAGGCATCCCAGTGGATGGAGGACAGTAATGGAATGAATGATGTTTCACTCCAGGAGTCAAACAGACCTTATACAGTCAATATCCCCATACAGAAATCATGATCATAGCATACATTAGGTAAGCATTGATATGTTATATTACTGTCATGGCTACATTCCTAATGCATGATGTCTCATAAGACTACACTGTGCACATATGTAATGCATAATGTTTGATAGGACTATGACAGACTGTATATTTTTGCATCACTGGAAAAGCCAAACATGCTCAATATATACATATGAGTAACTATTTGGCACCTCTCAGATATATGGCTTACAGAAGCCAGCATATATCTACAACTGGCTCATCTGCATTTCTGCATATAAAGCGTTTGCATAGAGATCACAAAGTATGCATATAAAAAGTCTGTTTCGGTCTAAATCCTTTTACATAAGGCATTAAGTTAGTCCAGCACCCTGTAGTATAATCAGTGTGCCAGATGCTGTGATAATTAATTTCAACAAAATGTTTAGGTTATTATTATTATTATTATTATTATGCAAATTACAAGAGATATCGGTGGCAGTGGAGCTTAACACCAGAATGGATGGCTGCTTAATCTTCGTGAACAGTTTGCATTGGATTAAGTCATTCCGTTCAGTGGCTTACGTGGCTGTTCCTCTGTACACCTGGAATGCATATATAAAGGAGGCATTCATGCAGTTACTCAAGCTATGAAAAGTGACTATAATGCCAAACTAAAGCAGAAGCTCATTGCCTCATTTCCTAGCAAAATATGCTCTCAAAAATGTCACATCTTATGTTTCTGATTTCAGCAAAGTTAATTTACAGTGCTTCAGGGGCTGCTTCTAGAAGTGAAAGTTATCTTAATCTCTGTACAATGCTCTTTCCACATTAAACTTTTTACTCTAGGTGTCAGCCCTGCTGCTGGCAAGCTAAAGTATTAAAGTTCATACAGCAGCATGGTCCTTCACAAGAAAATGTGGTGCCAGCTGTGAGCTGTAAATATACTGGCAACATTCATTAATTTTGAGAGTGTAGCCATATAAGGGGGAGAAGCTAAAGAAAATATCCACCACTATGCAGGATGTCATTCCAAAGATGGATTATTTATTTTATCAGAGTGCACAAGTCAGCCCATCTGTAACTGTGGCTTAGGAAGGACTAGTGGCAACCACACAAAGCACTGATGTAGTGTGGTCAAGTCTAAAATATTTAATCAAGATGGCATGTTCCAAAGCCCTGTAAAAAACTGAAGATGCAGAAAATTAGAGCTCCTGAAATAATAGTAGAAATGAACTGTTATGAGAGATGCTGGAAGGACAGGATATGGAGGCCATCCGTATTACCTAGTTAACAAACCTGCTTGCAGAAAGGTGGAGAGGAGCCATGGAAGACTCAAAGGGAAAAATCTGCTGAGGTCCATTTTGTTTATATTCTAAAATACACTGTGAATGAGGGGTTGGTGTGGGTTTCCAGGGGAAAGGATCATTTCTCTATCAAGACCCCAACATTTTTAAATGTATTTTCAAACACATATATGATATAGGTAAATATGTTGCCACTAATGATTTAGCTAAACATATTAGGTCTAGTGATAAAGGACATTTTACTTTTTTTTCTTGAACAGATCCCTAGGGCCCCAAAGGGAGGAAATTGGAGAATAAAATAGAATACAGAGAGTAATATTGGCAACTGTTATTAGGAACCAGTATTGAACCATGTCTAGATGAATAGATTTCCATAGCTCCAGTCCTAAAAATGAGAGGAACAAAGTTATAAATATTAAATTCTATGTGTGTATGTAGTAGCCCAGGAAAGGGTATGTCAGTATAAATTATTTGTAATGTAACGGAACATACTTTAGTAGCTTTTTATTTTTTTATGTCATTGAATTTCAAATTACGATATGTGTAATATCTTTATGTAATAGGATGAAGTTTACTGTTTAATTTGGACAGTATGCCTTTAAATGTAATGTGATTTAACTAGTATTTAATTAATTAATTAGTTTTTTAATTAGAATTGTTTAATTGTTTTTCAATAAACAACCAGTCATTTTGACTTGCATTCAGTATATATATTTGTGATTTGTAGCTGGTAAATTAGTTCTAATAAAGTCCTGTTTGTACACTGAACGAGAGCTCTTAACTCTATCAAATATATTTTTATGTATATGCTGGTTCTCTTGTTGGTTTATTGCCCTTGATTGCAGGAATATTCTATTGGAGTTATTAGCTGTTGTTTCTATTCCTGCATTTTGCCATGGTCTTTAGGTTAAAGATGGAGGGAGTTCCTGAGTTTTGTGGAGATGTGATGGTCAGAGTGAGATAATTGTCTATGTAAGTACACAGATCTCTTCCGACCATATATCTGCATGAAGATACCACTTATAACATATGAGGTGGAACGGCTTTGTTTCTGAATGTTACTATGCTGTACTTTTTTGCATTTAGTTTGCAACTGTTTCCAGTGCGCTGAGTGTGTGCATCTTCTAGCACTTTATGGAGCAGTTTAGTATAAGTGGATGACTGAATAACACATCCCAGCTTGCACTCATCAGCAAATTTGGTCAACCATACTTCAGCAACATTGGCTTCAATATCTGAAAAATATCTGCCAAACAGGAGTAGGCCCAGCACTGATCCCTGCAGAACCCTCTAGTTTCAATTTTACATTCAGAAAGGGTATCAACACCTTTCATTACTTGGGATCTGTTGGACAGACAGTTTGTAATCCAGCAGACAGTATAGAGATTTCCATTAGGTTTGCCCAATTTATCAATAATACCAACATGGGGGCAATGTCAAAAGCCATGGTCAGTTCAAGATAAGAACTGTGCACAGAATGACCACTGTCTACAACCTCTGTAACCTTTTCAAAGACGTGTATTAGGTTCAGAAGACAAGACCTGCCCTTCACAAAACCAAACTGAGTGTGGTCAAGATCAGTTAAATTAAAGATGTCTCCTTATCTGCTATGATACATTCTATGACTTCATAAATTTGTCTTGTGAGGCTGATGAGCTTATAAATAACTGAGTGGGTAGAGGGGCGACCTTGGTGTAGAGGAGTCACAGTGATTGTTCTCCAGATATTATGGACAAATTCTGTGGATGGCCTGAGTTTGAACAGTCTAAGTAGAAGTTCAGATAGTGCATACTCTTTTTCCTACCACACAACCAACCATCAGTGCATCCCAGTGCCTCACCCTTCATTGGGTCTGTCTACACATCTTTAGCTCCACCGGACTTAATCTGTCAGAAATGGGACTGCTGAGGAGCTTTAGTGTGTTCCAAGACCACAAGTCATTTGTTACCATGGAAGATTGTTTTCTGCAAAGACCTATCATCTTCCCCCTACCCTACTACTGCAAGTGTGTCCAAGGGGGTGCCCATGCAATGGAGATGTGCTGGCATACTGCCCCACCTCCACAGCAGCTTGGCCAATGCCCACCCCATCATTTCCTTAGACCACACCCCATTTTTATATTCCCTGCCTACATCATGGATCATATGTGGGCAACACTCCTTTCATTTCCCTCTTCCCAGTAGAAGCACACCCATCCCTCCTTGCCAGCACCTTACATGCCCTAACTGCTAATCAAACCCAGGTCACCTGACCCATATTTATGGCTTTAGATCTTTATGTCACAGTAGAGGTACCATACATATTTGATGCTGATGAGCATGCAGCCTGATAACATTAATTGGTCTCACAGGAACATTATTTTAGCCTTTGACAAGAATTATAAGACTGTTGCAAGGTAATTTCAGGGAAAACTAAATTTTCAGGGATTGTGAGGGCAACAGTGTTGGCTGGAGGTTAAAGTTACTACTAAATATGTCTGCTAATATACAGTTATATCCCTGGAAATGGAATGTATGATATTATTATGGATGAGCTCAGAGCATTGTTGAATATTATTCCCTAATTTCCTGACATAACTGAAGTGAAATTTGTAATTTCCTTTGGTATCCATTGAAACTCAAAGTTTTTACTGTACTTTACATTTTCTAATAGTACTTTTAAGTTACTTCAAGGCATGTTTCAATGTGATTTTTTGGAGGGATCTTACAACTTTTCATTATTTTCCGTGCTTTGTTATACAGTTTAGTAATAAGCAGTTCTAACAGAGAGGTCTATTCCTAAATTTACCCATACATGTGGGTGACAGGTACAGGCATTTCCATACAGCTGTTTAGATGCTGGTAAAACTGGAGGTGAATATGGCAGCACTCTCATTTGGGTCCATTTGGATGGGATTGTTGAGAATTTTGCAAGGGTCTTCTCAAAGCTGAAGCAGGTTTACCCCGGAGAAGTCTCTAAAGATGGTTCCATTTGGTGGTTGGTGATATCATTAAACCTGGTAAAGTAGGTAACTGATTTGTATTTAGATTTAACCAGAGGTGAGCTGTGTGGTGGGGTACAGACAGACACTAGGTTGGTAAGGACCAAGTGAAGTATATTAGAGCCTCTAGTAGGTAGGTTTATAATTTGCATCACTGTATTTCTGTTATCAAAGCCTAAGAAACAGAGAGCATATCCATTTTTAGATCTGCCTGTGTGTCAGGCAGTGTCTGGGTCATTGAGATGCCCTTGCAAAAAGTTATTTGGTTTGATATTTAACTCTTCAATAATATAAAGTCAATTTCTGTGATCTTTAGGGGACAATGATGGAGATCCATAGCCAATAGAAGTAATAGTAGGATTTGCTAAGGATGACTTGGATCTCCCAGAGCTACACTTTAGGGATTTGAATAATATGACATGAGGTGATGACATTTCTGATAAATACAAATACTCCCCTGTAGCTACACAAGGGTGCAAAGGCATTATAGGTAGTAAACCTGGCATAGCAGGAATGCTGCCATTGCATTGAAGCCATGTCTAGTAACGACACAGATATGAAGGTGTTTTAGTTACAGGAAGGCCTCAATTTCTGGCATCTTTCTATTTAGACTCCTGACACTGAGTATTGCCACCATCTGAATTTGGGTTTGATGTTGTTAGATCAGAATATCTAGGTGAGAGACTCTGCCTAAAAGAAATACTATAGGAGCAGCAAAGGTTTTCACCAGTACATGGAGGTTTTGCTATGAGAGATGTAGGCCATTCCTGGAAAAACAATAATTCTTATCTACCACTTTATATCAGAATGACACATACTGGATCCCCTTAGAATGATACCCACTACGTAACCAATTGTTGAGCCAATTTCTTCTCTTCGTATCTTGATATCATTCTTGGTGAAGGCAAATACTATTCAAGGTTAGTACCTTTTCTGCCTCTAACACTTGTGTAGTAATTTTCATCATATCTGTCTGCATGTCCATCAGGGTGCAGTGCCTCAGGTCATTCACACCCACATGTGCCACCACTAGGTCATAATTGCACTTGCTTGGTTTAAGCACCCTTAAGACCCTTGTGACATCACAGATTCTATTACAGGAGAAGCAGCTTAAAGTCACCTGGTTCTTGTGCAGTCTGGTGAGTGTGGAGTCTGTATGCCTAACTATAGAGTCACCTGTGACTAAAACATTTCAGTTGAGTGGTAGCAGACTTAATGGGAGTTACAGGCCTAGTCCTGCTTTTGTGATAACTCTTGGCTGTTCTGTGTGGAATTGCAGTATGCAAAAATGGAGAAGGAGTAGGTAGCGCCTGGTGTGTTGAAGGTGGATAACTCCTATAATGTGTTCTAGGAGTCTGTCATTTTTTTCCTTACAGCCTCAACATAATTTATGGGCT
This sequence comes from Protopterus annectens, assembly GCF_019279795.1. Lineage (NCBI taxonomy): Eukaryota > Metazoa > Chordata > Ceratodontiformes > Protopteridae > Protopterus > Protopterus annectens. The sequence continues at coordinate 102,647,224 of NC_056736.1, forward strand.
TAGTGACATGTTGTGATTGATGTGGTTTTGTGAATGTATCATGCTTTCCAATAGTGATGCAAGAGGTCTACTTCCAATGATTCTCAAGTATTGACATCTCTCAAAAGTTATACTATCAATTGCAATAAGCAGTGAACAAATAATAAGCATAAGGCAGTTTTTATATTGCCTTAGAGAATGGGAAAACTGTACATCAGCACCCTGATTGGGGAAAAAGAAGTTATGTACCTACCATAACGTTCCATGTTAGTTGTCTTCATCTCACCTTCTTTCTTGCTGGTTGGGATCAGAACTGATCCTCAGCTCTGACTCGGCCATCTCCTATAGCTCGAGAGCTGTTTACTGGCTTGAGGCTACCTCTTATCCCATGATGCCTAGCAATAGCTACCCAGATCTCATTTGAAATAGCTAACCCCAGACATAGCCAGAGAATAAACCTGTCTATACAAATAGGTTGAGCATACCTGTCACACTCTCTTAGTCAGTAGAGGAAATAAACCAGAGAACACTCAGCCAGTGAAACCAGAACTCCTCTCAGTCCAATAGGACAGGGGGACAGAGGGTGGGACACAAGAAAGAAGGCGAGATAAAGACAACTAACATGGAACGTTATGGTAGGTACATAACTTCTTTATGTTAAGTTATCTATCTCACCTTCATTCTTGCTGGTTGGGACAGCATCCCTAGCACCTACAATCCTGGGTGGCTCATTGGAACAGACTCTTCAGAACAGTGGAACCAAAGTCAGCTCTGCTCCTGGAGACCATATCTAGTTTGTAATGAGAAATAAAAGTATGAGGATTTGCCAACATAGCAGCTGCACAGATAGAATCCATGGGCAACCTAGATTGGAAGGCTACAGAGGTGGCCAAGGCCCTAGTAGAATGACCTTTCTCTTTGAATGGCAACTCTTTGTTTTTTAATTGATAAATGAAAGTAATAATGTGAGACAACCACCTGGATAAGGTCACCTTGGAAACTGGGAGACCTTGTTTGCCTAGAGCAGAGGAAAGGAAGAGTTGGTCCGACTTCCTTATTTCCTTGGTCCTGTGCAAGTAAAAATGCAATTGTCTATGAACGTCCAATTGGTGTAATTTGTACTCTGCCTTGTTGGTGTGGTTAGGGAAAAACACAGGAAGGTCTATAGATTGGTTTAAATTATTTTCTGAGCAGACTTTCGGAAGAAATGAAGGATTAGTCCTCAGAGCAACCCTGTCCTTATGAAAAACCAAGTATGGAGGATAAACACATAGTGCCTGAAGTTCAGAGACACGTCTGGCTGAAGTAATAGCTACCAGAAAGAGTGTTTTCCAAGATAGAAACTTAATGGAGCAGGATGCTGCTGGTTCAAAGGGGGGAAGAATTAAGCAGGTTACTACCAAATTAAGGTCCCATGGAGGAGGAGGATCACTCACTGGTGGTCTAAGGAGAGTAGTCCCTCTTAAAAAAGCTTTACAGAGCTTATGAGACATAATGTTTGAATTTGACAACCCAACATGAAAGTTAGAAATGGCCGCCAATTGAACCTTGATTGTAGCAGAAGCAGACTCAGAATGAAAAAGTTGTGCTAGGAATTCCAAAATTTCGTGGACTGGGGCTGAGAAGGGATCTACATTCGTAGCCTCTGCCCAACAAGAAAAACTTTTCCATTTGCTAGCATGTTTTTCTAGTTGTGGACTTGTGAGAGGAGACAATAATCTCATGTACGGCCGGGGAAATGCTGGGAAGCCTGGCTAAGGTTGGAAGTGGAGCAACCAAGCTGTGAGCTGGAGTGTTTGGGGGGATTGATGCAGCCCGCCTGATTGATGAATCAGTAGGTCTGAAATTGGATCCAGAGTCCAGGGCTGATCGAGAAGGTAATGGTGCAGGAACAGAAACCATATCTGTCAAGGCCAGTAGGGGGCAATGAGGATCATTTTGCAGCCCAATGATATTGCTTGCTGTATGAGTTTTGGAATCAAGGGAAATGGGGGAAAGGCATAAAGAAGTCCCTGAGGCCAATCGTGGACTAGATCGTCTCTGGGTGAGTGACCTGGAAGGGGACGAAGGGAGAAGTAGTTGCTGCATTTGCTGTTGAAGGGGGTGGCAAAAAGATCGCAACAAGGCTGTCCCCATTTGCGGAAGATAAGATCTGCAACTACCTGATTCAGAGACCACTCGTGAGGCATGAGAATAGCTCTGCTGAGCCTGTCCGCTATGACGTTGGACCTCCCAGGGTTGTGCATCATAATCAGAAATCGTTGGGAGGAAATCGCCCACTGCCAGAGTCTGAGTGCTTCTCGACATAGGGGGTAGGACCTGGTTCCACCCTGCTTGTTGATGTACCACACCACTGACATGTTGTCCATTTGGATTGCAATGGTCCCAGAAGGGAGAGAGTCCTGAAGAGCTTGCAACGCTAGGAGCACAGCTCTCATTTCTAGGATGTTTATATGCAGATGGTACTCGTGAGGCTGCCAAGTGCCTTGGACTGTCCTGCCCTGATAATGCCCCCCCACCCTATCAGGGAGGCATCTGTGGTCACTGTTGTAACCAGAGGGGGCTGAATGAAGGGTCTGCCCTGAGTCACTAGTGGGGAGACCAACCACCAGGAAAGGTGCCTTTTGCATGTTTCTGTAATCATGATCATGTGAGACATGGGCAGCTGTTGGAAAGTCCACTGTGTGAACAGAAGCTGCTAAAGGATCCTCATGTGAAAACGGGCCAGTGGGATTAGAAGAATTGCTGCTGCCATGGAACCCAGAGTTTGAAGGATGAACCTGACTTGGATTCTTGCACTCTGCATTAGAATTTTTACTTGCTGGTGAATTGTAGACACCCTTTCTGGCGGTAGCCTTGCGGACATGTTCTTTGTGTCTAAGTCTGCTGCTATATAGGTGATTGACAGGGCAACAAGCCAGATTTTTCAAAGTTTAGTGTAATTCCTAGCTGAGAGCAGATTGTGATTGTGTAGTCCCTGGCTTGCATACGTTGATGCCTCGTAGTAGCAGTGAGGAGCCAGTCATCTAGATATGGAAACACCTGGAATCCTAGACATCTCAGCTGAGCCGTAACCACTGCCATACATTTGGTGAACACCCTGGGGGCTGTGGTGAGACCAAAGGGCAGAGCTCTAAACTGATAATGACTGGCTCCCAGCCAGAAGCGAAGAAATCTCCTGGAGCTCCGGTCCATTTTGATATGGTAGGACGCATCCTGAAGATCTATGGAGCACATCCTATTGTCCTGACCCAGAAAGGGTAGAATGGACTGTAGCATGACCATCTGAAACTTTGTTCTTTGAACAGACCTGTTTAGTCTGCTGAGATCCAGAATCGGTCTCTAGTCTTTTATGTTACCAAAAAGAACCTTGAGTAAGTTCTGTATCCGTGTTGGTCTGCCGGGACTTCCTGGATGACTCTTTTTTTCTAGCAGTTTTGAAACTTCTATGACTGCTTGGTCCCTTAGATTGGATGGAACATCTGGAAGGGATTTCCTTGACGGTAAGGGGGGGGTTGAGAGAAGGGAATTTTGTAACCTCCGGATATAATGGACTGTACCCATTTGTCTTGCATTAAATTCTACCAGGCTTTTGGGTACAGTGAAAGTCTTCCCCTGATTGCGTCCAGAGGCAGGCAGTCAGGCAACCCTTCAGGGATGCTGAAAGGGCTTATCAGAGAAAGATTCTCTGTTGCCCTGGTTCTGCGGACCCCCTCTGCCACGAGGGCGGCATCTGTTGTTGTTGTTTCCCCCTCTGCCCCTGGAGGAAAAATCTCTACGTGTGTCAGACGAGGCTCCCTGGCATTTTCGGAACCACATTTTACCACTCTTCTGACCCTTGGGGTATGGTCTGGAAGGAGTGGAAAAATGGACTCCCACAGCAGAGAGAGTCTTGCCTTCTTGCTCACACCTAGTCAAAGTGTCTTTCACCTGTTGTTCAAAAAGAAAGGAACCATCAAAGGGGGTGTTGGTTAATGATGCTCTAAAGGGTTCTGCAAAATTACACAGCTGCATCCATGCATGCCTCCTAAGGGCCACACCCGTACCTGTGGCTCTACTCGCACCATCGGCTGCATAGGAAATGATCCTCATGGAGGAGTTGACTACAGAATTAATCTTCGCCAGCTGGGAAGCCACTTTAGCTTGAGCCCCCTCAGCTGATGTATCTTGAAGGGTATCTCCAAGCTCTTTAAGTAGATCCCTCTGAAGCCAGGTAAAATGGCATAAGTAGTTCAGTGACCTCATAGAAAAGGTCGCTGAAGCAAACATTCACTTCCCATATCTGTCCATGGTCCTAGACTCCTTGTTAGGAGGATGGACAGATGAAGAGGTCTCCGCTAACTCTTTTTTGGTGGCTGCTGCTACCACTATGGCATCAACATGAACACCTTTGGTAAGGAACTGCTTATCATGGGGTGCTGTGATGAACTTGCCAGGTCTCCTCGGAGGTGGTTCCACTGTATCCGGAGCTGACCAAGCCTTTCAAGCCAACACTGACATAAGTGGATCGAAAGGCAGAGAAACCCAGGAGGTGGAAGATTGGGAACCGAATGCATCCAGGAATACAGACTCATCCTCGGTAGGGGCTAGGGGATTCCAGTTCCCCTTCTGCTTAAGCATTTCTAGGATGTCCAAAAAGGAAACGTCTTCAGAGGGGGATCTCAGGGACCCTTCCGAATCATCTAAGTCTGTATCAGAAGTGACAGACTCAGGGGAGTCAATGTGCTTCCTCTTGCACTTCTTCTTACAAGGGGGCTCCTCTGAATGATCAGGGGAGGCCTCGGAAGAAGAGGAAACACCCAATGGGGAGCCCTGGAGTGCCAATTCCCCACACTTGGGGTCTGGAGGAGGAGCAGAGGTTGGCAGAGGCACTACAGGGGATGGAACCGGTGGGGTCGATAGTGGAGCTGACTCAGTGGCCAGCACACTGCTCATGACATCGAAGGCATCCCTGCCATGATGCAGAGAAGGCTCCAGTTCCGAGGAAATCAGAATCCTTCTCCGCACCGAGGGAGACGGCTCAGAGGCTGATGTAGGAGCCGAGCTCACCTGCACCAAAGCTCCGAGAGGGAGAACGGGGTCGGACAAGGGTCCAATGCCACTCGCCCCCTCGCAGCCAACGAGGGAGCTCCGGCACCCAGATCCCTCTATGGATAGCACCATTGAGGGAATCGGAGCCGACGACGGAACCAAAGGTGATAGAGTTATCAGAGCCAATGGTTCCACTACTCGAACCCCAACGAACTCTGGCTCTGAGCTCAATGGAGTCAGAGGAGGAACATCGACAGAAGTGGATGGAGCCAACACCTGTTGAGGAGAGCTGGACAACATCTTGGCAAGTGCCTGCGACTTTAGCAACCTACTGACCACTCTCTCCACATCGTGATCTGACAGCCTAGAGGATCGGGAGGAGTGAAGAAGATCTGTGACTGCACTCGCTCTGAAGCAGGGGAGACCAAGGAGCCGGATGTATCTATTCCAAAGAAGGGGACCTTAGCCTCTTGTGGCTCTGTGAAGGCTCTGAAGTTTCTGATGGAGCCGAAGGGGAGATAGTCTTATCGGTTCCAGTCGGAACTGAAGTAGCAGGTAGAGTCTGAACCAAAGATGGCTTCGAACTTGGAGCCGATGGCTTGGTAGATTTAGGGGATTTCACAGGCTGAGTCTTGGCCGGTGAATCCTGCGGCTTTAAAAGACCCCTAAGAATAAGCTTATTCTTACGCTCCTGCAGGACTCTTGGACTAAATGCATGGCAGATAGAACAAGAGTCCTGCAGGTGCAAAGCACCTAAACAATAGACACAAGAAGTGTGCCCATCTGTCAGAGACATTTTCTGACAGCAAGAGTCACACTTCTTGAACCCAGACACTTTGGATTCTTTTGACATCCTGTAACAAGAAATACAACAATAACTAACTAATCAAAATACAGTCTACAGAAAAACACTGTATACTACAGACTAAAGCTAAAGTTTTTTTTATTTTTTTTATTTTTTGTTTTTTGATAGGAAAGCCTCTAACTTAAATGGCTAGCCTATAAAGAAGGTAGAAGGTAAGCCTCTGACCTAAATGGCTAACCTGACAAGAAAAGGATAAGGAGGGGGGAGGGGGAGAACTCTCTAAATTAAACGAGTTCTACAAGGAAGGGAAGGAAGCTACAAATACACACTTAACTAACACAACAAAAATAAGACTAAAAGTTAGCAATAACCCCTAGGAAAAAGACTATTTCTAGTAAAAAAGTTCTAAAAAGAAACTTTATACGAGCCTGAGCCAGAAAAACGACACCTCGCAGCTGAAGCGGCAAACGAGATCTGGGTAGCTATCGCTAGGCATCATGGGATAACGGGTAGCCTCGAGCAAGTAAACAGCTCTCGAGCTATAGAAGATGGCCGAGTCGGAGCCGAGGATTGGCTCCGATCCCAACCAGCAAGAACGAAGGTGAGATAGACAACTTAACATCAACCGTTCTCCAGCAGGATATTAATGTACAAGCAATACCTGCTGAAAAAGAGTCCACCACCTCATGGCAGCATATCAAGCTGCCATGGAGCTAGGACTGAGAAAACTGAATGGCCTTCATTATTTTACACTTGCTAAGCAATGCTTTTTCTAATTAGCAAGTGTAAAATGTGAAAAAATAAGAAGACAATTTAAAAATTGTGTGTATGCCTGTGTGTGAGTGTATGTGTGCATGTCAGTTAAAGTAAGAGCGAGCAAGCCATTATTTTGCACTCACTGAGCAGTGCTTTTGCTGTTTAGTGAGTGTAAAATAAAAAAAGAAAAACAATTAAAATAAAGCATGTGTGAGAGTGTATGTGTGTATGAGATTAAGAAAGAGAGATCAAATGAGCGAAATAGAAAAATATGTGTGTATGTGTTTGTTTCTGTCTGTGTGTGTGAGTGAATGCGTGTATGAAAGCAGAATAGACTGTGTGTGTGTGTGTGTGTGTGTGTGTGTGTGTGTGTGTGTGTGTGTGTGTGTGTGTGTGCGCATATGCGTGCATGAGAGACAGAGAAAGTAAAGTATGAAAGCAATCTAGTGATCCCGTGGCAGAAGCAGCAGTTTTGCATACCTCTTCACCTCAGACATAGTTCTCAAATTATCACAAGAAATTTGGACAAAGCCTGACATAATTCGGGGACAAATGATAAAAAATAGGGACACATTTTAAATATTGCACTTATAAACTTAGGAAGTTGCTAGAATAACAGGAGTTGTGTTAGCATGTATTTTCAGAAGGATATGAAATCTGAATCTCAAATGGATGTCATTATTTAGCAAATTTAATCTTTAGATCATCCCAGTGGTTTGCCAAAAAACACATTTTTTATGAGGAACATATTGAAAATATAAAGCAAAAAATCGGGGCATTCTGCAAAAATATGTACAGTTGAGAGGTATGCTCCTAGATCAAGGTATCTGATAAGCCTAAAATAAATGGGACAAAGGCTCAAAATAAAAACGTATTTTAAATGATTTGTGTTAACATGCATTTTCTGAAGCAGAGGTGTGTATATGTGTGTGTGTGTGTGTGTGTGTGTGTGTGTGTGTGTGTGTGTGTGTGTGTGTGTGTGAGCACGTGCGCACGCAACAGAGAGAGTGAGTGAGATCTACCACTGGCAGCAGAAAAGAGGTTTGTATATCTTTGGACCTTTCAGCTGAAGAAATTTGGATAAAGCCTAAAATAAAAGGGGAACAAAGGCTCAAATAAGAACAGATTTTAATTATTGCTGTTATAAAATTACAAACTTTGATTGAATAAAAGGATTTGTGTTAGCATGAATTTTCTTAAGGAAATTCTTCCTTATTTGTTATTGTGTTAATTTCATCGTTCTGTCTTGGAGCTTATCTCCCCGGGCCTCTACTGAAAATGGACATGTATCCAGTTAGACTAGCCCGCTCAACAAATGTAAAATAAATAAATAAAATAAATAAAACTCTGAAACTCAAATGCATGTTGTTATTTATTAACTTCTGTCTCCAATGAATGGCAATAAACCAAACATTTTAGGAGTAAGGAACTGAAAAAATAAAGTAAATACCTAGATTTGTTTTTAAATCTCAAACACAGAGTAAACAAACCAAGAAAAAAAAGAGACTCCAAACCCCAATTCCAGCAGAAAAACACACTTTTTTAACTGGCTTGGATTTTTCACTGTTTTAGCTAAAGAAGTTTTGTACTTATTAAAACAAAAAAGCTAAAATCAAACGTTTCTTTTGGCTTCTGAGTGTTTCTCTGGAATTGTTTTTTTTTTTCTGATGGAGCTGTGGTTTGGAGCCTCTGCAGTAGGTATTTTTTCTTTTTTTTTTTTAATTGTTACATTTTAGATTTAAAATGCTTCCTCCAACACCATTAGCATATACTACTGCAAGTTTGAAACATTAGGCAGTGGAACTATTTTACATTAAAAATATATAAAAAAAAATATAGTACTTAAAAAAATAAATAAAAGTAAAACACAAGAATTTTACAGAGATCCCATTCTCTAAGTGCAATAATGCCCTCCAGAGTGCGCTAGTGTGTAATTAATGCCATTCCAGGGGTGAACAGGCCCTCCGCCTGCACCGTTGGGCCTTATAACACCCCTGGGAGGTCATTAATTATACATTAACACATACCCTATCAAGTATTATTTCTTGCTTAGAACACCTAATACAATCAGACTGGCACAAGATGGGATGAGATCAGAATGCTGAGCCATGTTGCCAGATAGTGGAGAACTAGGGCTGGTTAATGTGCTCAGGGGATGGAGGAAGAATACTATAGAAGACTCTGGTGATTTATGGAATAAGTATTTTGGTCGATATTCTGAAGTTAGATTATATGGTGGCTAGTCTAGCAGTACTTACTGAAAAGACAGAATTAGGTTTGACAAGAATGATAAACAGTGGTGATTTACCTGACTACTGCAAGTGCTGCTCTTGCCACAGCTATGATCAGCTAGTAATCAATGTCCCTTTGCTCATTCACTCACCAGAAGCAAACAGAAGCACTAATTCCAAGCTAGTTCCTGAGAAGCATTTGGCACTCTCATCACAAATTCGCAAGAGTCTATAGGTGTGTTGCAGATTTCACCTGGTAGTTGCTCTGGGTAGCACATACAGCAGCTCAGTATAAGAGAACTAAGTTACACAACAATTCCATTGATTGATTGTGACTGTCTTGTAAGTGTTTAGTTTTAACATGGTTACTAGGATTTCCACAGTAAAGAAAGCTTGTAGAGAGTGAAGCTTTTTATTTAGCCTCCCAGCACTGAGCAACAATACCTTTAAGTTATCCAGATTCCATTTTGTTATTTTGGAATATTTAGAAGACTGACAATGCCTATAAATTGGCACCATGTGGGTGCACGATGATTTAGCCAATTTACTAAAGCCTGAGGGAGAGGAGCAGACCATCCCTGAGAAATTAATTGGAATTTTCTGCTATGTCCTCCAAGGTTGTTTATATTGCACCCCCTTCAAATGACACCAGAAGCTAAGGCAATTATTGAAGTCAATTATCTTTCGTCCATATTGTAGCATTATTTTTGGTGATGGTAGAATACTACACAACACTAGGTTCTTACCTGCCTAATACACATATTCCAAGAGCTCCATCATGTCTCTCTTCATATAATCCAAGGAGGTAAGTCTGTACTAAGACTCTGTCATATGTGTACTTCTGGAGCAAGGACTTGAGTATTTGCTTTATGGTCAAAACCTGGTGCCTGATAGGCTACTGACTGTGACATACTCATTGCATGGCCTGGTAAGTGGTGCATTAGTGTGTCTCACTCCCCAGGATTCAAGAAGCTCAGCGCAAGGATGGTTTTAGTCTTGTGCCGAGCATCCTCATTACAGATGGCGCAGCAGCACCATATGAATATGTATGAGGGCACGCTGCTGCACCCTCGACGTGCAAAGGAAACGTGTGTGAGTGCAGGGGGCATGTACAAGTGCTCTACAGAGGTGTAAACATGCCCCAACAGTTGCAAAACCTACTATGCCTACTAGTAGAGCCCTAATAGTAAGTCAGAAATTCAGTGTCCGTGGATACCAAAATGTATGCTAAGCATACAAGAGTGTCCACGAACAGTGAAATACAATTGAAGTAGTAAACACACAAGCACATAGTGGAATGTTGAGCCCTGTCCCTAGAACTTTCACAATTAGATTCCCTGTGTCCCTATTATACATTTGAATTGCTGCAATATCGAAGGTGTAAACAAAGCGCAGTGTGTTTGCACATCGCTGCCCTCTGCCAAGCGAAGCTTACACATCAAATTCATTCAAATAGAGAAAAACATGCGGAATCAACGTAAATGTCAATAGTGTAGTGTTTGGAGCATCTGGCTAACAAACAGGCATTCATAGTTCGAGCCAACAATAGCACATATCATTTTCCATGTGGAAAGAATGTTGTTTTGCTGTAAAACTGACATAAGAATATCCATGAGATATTTAACTTAAATATCATTCAAGCAAAGTGGCACTGCCATAATGAGTAAGGTACTAGTAAGCAGGTGTAAGCACAAATAGAGTCATACTAAGCTAACTGCCCTTGCGAGCCATTTTAAGCTTAGCCAATTATCCCTTGTGAGACTCAAGCCCTGCACCTTGTGTTTGTAAGGCAAACACCTTAACCATTAGGCCACCCTCCCAACCCCCAATAAGCAGCAGTAAACACACATAGGTACCAGTAAGCAAGTCTGAGTGCACATGCGCAAGTCTAAGCAGTGCCCAGCATAGGAAATGTATATAAGTATGTACAGATATATAATATATAATATATATATATATATATATATATATATATATATATATATATATAGATATGAAGAAAGAACGACGTAACAATAAAGCATACAAAAGGAATGAGAAGAGAATCAACATCAACCCCAGTATTATATATTGCTGTCAGCGTATGTCATATCAAGCTGGGCATGAGTGAGCAAAGCACTGCTACCCACACCACAGGCAGGGTTTTACCAGTGGGAGTAACATTGTTGATCTGCTAAGTCTACTTTACACACAGAGGGTAGTCCCTGGTGGGACTACCCAAAAATTGATAGACCATTTGGCCATCTGACCATTACACAAGCATGGGCAGGTATGTTCAAGGACTAAATGGTGGGAGACCCTGAGAATACATGGGTTGGGACAACATACATGTAGGGCCCCTAACGCTCAGGATAGGGCAGTGTGTGGAGGTGTGTCATGGCTGCGATAACAAGTGGACAATGGATCGTATGCGTGTATGTTTAAAACGGGTGGGGTGGAGGAACTATGGGTATGATATTATGGAGCCAGGCATGCCAGGGTTGGATGAACTGGTTCTAATTGGACCACCCTGTGGAGGTCAGCGAGTTCATTATAAGTATATATGCATACACACATGCAGACATCAATATGTAGAAGTACATTCTCGGTAACACATTCATTCCATTCGCAGACATAAATAACATGAATGTGCCCTTACAAACCACGACAGTAGATAGAATAATAGGTTGTGCAGAAGAGGGATGAGACGAAACTGCTAAAACGCAGACGTGTGTACAATGTCTGAAGTCAGTGCTGTGCTGAAAAAAATCAAATGTGAGGACTTTCCTACACATGGAATCATTCCTGTGATCTGCCTGCTACGGCAACGCCAGTTACTAAACCGGTCTATTTGTAAAAGAAATGCACCGAACACGTACATAATTAGGGACTCGTGTAATGTGTGCGTTACCACATAGTCATACTTATTAATTTATTGTAGTGTCATGTTAACGGGAGTAAGGATGTAATGAAGTATAGAGTCTAATCTTGACATAAACACATGCATGTCCCATGTGGGACAACCCAAAAATTGTGAATAGTATTCTTTTGGTCGCTCATGATACCAATGTTTGTGGGCTAAATGTTTGGGAGTTCTGAGGATATGTGGAGTGAGTCAACTGATGAGATGGGTTTATAGGAGTAGGGAGTGGCCAATGTGTAGTGGTGTGGATACACCACAAATCCAACTGTTGAATGGATGACTGCAGTGTTAGGGAGGCATCAGGGTGTGTGTTTGGGGAACCAGGAGCCATGGTATATGGGTATATATGCAAATGAAGCATCACAGCAATAGTGTATTGGTTAGAGCAACCGCCTAACGTACAGACATTCCCGTACCGAATCCCACTGCATCACATACCATTTACCATCAGTAATCTGTACATGAACATATTCCGACATCTGTCTGCTGTATAACCTGCAAAATATCCATTATAAGTTAACTGGAGCGAAGTGTCAGTGTCATAATGAATAAGGCACTAGTAAGCAGGTTCAAGCATATATAAACACCAGTAAGCATGTGTAAGTGCATTTGCGTGGGGTATGCATTGCTTTACACACACACACACACACACACATATATATATATATATATATATATATATATATATATATATATATATATATAGATATAAATATATATATATATATATACATATATATATATATATATATATATATATATATATATATATATATATATAAAAAAATATATATATATATATCTATATATATATATATATATACATATATATAAAATGGTTGCAGACATATATATATATATATATATATATATATATATATATATATATATATATATATATATATATATATATATATATATATATATATATATATATATATATATATATGTGTGTGTGTGTGTGTGTGTGTGTGTGTGTATGTGTGTGTGTGTGTGTGTGTGTGTGTGTGTGTGTGTGCGTAGATATACACATATATACAGCTATGATAGGAAACAGCACACAAGAATGACATATGTTCACAGGCTATACCAATGGAAGTGAAGGGCCCAAGCAAGAAACATGAAACACGTAGGATGACTTTCCACCCCTCCCAGCCGGACACGGGAAACATACACACAAACAATATAAAGAGTCCCCAGACCACAGGCAGGATACAACTGGGGGGGTGGCACAGTGCACCCATGAATTCTAATCTTGGAACACATACAGGAGCGTCCCTTGTGGGACACCTCAAAAATTGGCATGACCAAAAGAAGGTGATAGACCAAACATTCTGGCTGGGGTGTATACATACTCGAAATACAAGGGTGGGAAAGCCTGATGACCCATGGGTTGAGGCAATTGTATGAAATGGGTCCCGTGAAGTGGAGAGTGGGCAGCGTGTAGTGGTGTGTCCAGAACAGACCAGAACCCAGAGTAAGGATGGGAGCTGTTGAGGAGGTGCGGGTGGGGGAACTATGGATAGCTACTTATGGTCTAGGTGTGCAGGTATTGGCTGATTTGGGCCTATATGGACAGCCCTAGGGATGTAAGCGAATGTGTTCATTGGGCAGAGGCATCGCCGAATGAGTAGCTACACCCACTACAAGTCCCACTGCAGCAAAGTGTAATCTATATGGCAAGGAACAGAATAACCAGATGTAGATGTATATCTGTAGAGGTATGTGTGTGTATATCTACCCATAGCGACATAGAGATAAGCCTCTCCCTCTCCGTAGTACAAATGTATACATACAGAGACAGAATACAGATACATACCCACATATAAATATATACATATGCAGACACCCATAGACCCATATGTTGTTAGATATATATATATATATATATATATATATATATATATATATATATATATATATATAGACAGCAAAATATAAATATACATGTATGCATACATATACAGATATATCTGTATATAGTAATGTATATAGATATATATATGTGATTGTAAATGTACACATGTATATAGTTAGGATATGATACAGCAGTTACGAGTTACATGTGTTCACAGGCTATGCATATGGGGGTGAGGGGTCCAATAAACGAACGTGTAACACGTAGCATCAACCCCCCCACCCCCCCACCCCCACCCCCAGCTAGGCCAGTGAGACATACAAACATACAATAAAAGTAAACACACCACTGCTTCCCAGACCACAGGCAGGATGCTACCAGTGGGAGAGACCAGCCAGGTCTAATCTTGAAATATAGACATCGATGTCCCTTGTGGAACACCAAAAATTAATGATCATCGGAGGCAGTCCCGATAATGACTCATCAAACCAGGCTGTAGATGTACATGGTCCAGCTGGTTGTGCAAGCCTGATAACCTATGGGTCGACACAACGTACGATATGTGTCCCGACATGGGGAGAGTGGGCAGTGTGTAGGGGTGTGTTTATATCACACCTGCACCCACAGTAAGGATGAGTGGCAGGTGGGGGAACTATGGGTATGCAATTATGGGCCTAGGTGTGCAGGTGTTGGCTGGTGTAGTCTTATTAGGACCGCCCCTGGGATGTAAGTAATATTCCGAAATGGACATAGCTGACGCCCATACCTCTCAACTCCTAAGAGCAAATCCACTGGACAGGACATAAACCATTGGGGGAACAAATAGAAACCATACCTCTAAACTGTCCCCAATTTCCAGGGACATCCCTGATTTCAACTCAATTTCTAACTCTGTCCCACTTAATCCCTCCTAAAACTAGTGACATTTGGAGGAAAGGTGATGAATTACACGTAATGAATAACGACAACAATTAAGAAATATAAACATCATTTACCTCAGAAAAGGTATATGAATTCATATGCTCTGAGTCTGTCAATGTGTCAGTTTAATAGCACCAATAATTTAAATGTGTACCTGATGTTGTTATGCCCTGTCTCTGATTCAGTTTGTATTTTTCCCTAATCGTATGAGAGGTCTGATAGGGACAGAAAGCACATATTCCACTGACAACCTTAGAAAGATGATAGAATATTAGGTATGCAGTAGCATGACTCGGCTGAAGGATGTGGGTTCCAAAACCCAATTACTTGCTTGTATTAAAGAGTGTCAGTTCCCATGTATTAGCCAGACAGGTGCAGATTGTAAGAGGAACACAACAATAATATGAATCAAACTCTGGACAGGTCGCGGATTTCGTACAGTCGAACGGCCTGCTGTCACCTAATGGGCAGCCATTCCCAATACTGTAGGCATGTAATCCAATGTAATAGGCATCACAAGGTAATATCATAGTCCTCACTCCCACCCAGGGGTGTGAGTGTCAGATGCAAACACCAAATGCAGTACATTTGCAAGTGCAGGAGTAAGCCTATTTGGCCACCAGTATGCAAGTATTACACTGGTAAAGCAATGTAGAGGCTAACTAAGTGTAAGAAACTGTAGCCGGAGGTTAGCATTGCTTAGCTTCATGCAAACCCACACACACCCACTCACAACTGCTTCAATGTGCCTTAATCACTCCATATCCAATGGCCTTGTTCTGCCCAGAAACAAAATAAACGTCCTCTGCAAGGCTCGAAACCAGGACCCTGCACACACAGTTATTGTGATTTACCACTAAGCCATGGCAGATATCCAGACATCAGACTGTATCACAAACATATCATCCAGCGCAGTCATTCAACAGTATAGGAAATGTATTCCATCATGTAGATGTATGTGTGAGTGTTTATGTCTAGATATAGATACATACATATATATAGATATATCAGGAACATCCCATGTGACAACAAAGCATTACAAAGGAATGAGAAGGGTAACACTAGCAATGCCTGTATTATGTAGTGGTGTTGTCCTATGTAATATCAAGACTCCCTCAGACATACATGTGTCATTCATACATGCATACATTTGTACATTGGCCAGATACATCACTCTGTGCATGTTATTTACATTAACACAACAGTTCCTGTACTATCATTATGTGAGAACAGTACTCTTGCAAGGTGCTGTATGCGACATTATCATCATGATAAAGGTAAATGGGGTAACCATAGAGGGACCGGTAGTGTTGTGTGTACAATGGGGTCATCCACATCACATGTACCTGAAACGTTTAGGAGTCATGTGCATACTAGGATTGTGTGCCTCACAGACAGGGGTGAGGACAACTGGAGTATGTTGTGATGCATATTAAAAGGGTTACATGTGTCCAGTGGACAAGTGTGAAATGGACAGCTATGTATGGGGCAAATGTTGTTCTAGGAACCAAATGGCCTTTTGTTTCTGTAGGGTGAGAGTGGGATGTGAGGGAAGGAGAGTAGGTGTGCTCATGGAGGATAGGTAGGGTAGGATGACAGACAAGACAGCATACAGGATCGGTATATGACACCTGTGGGTGGATACACCTCGGACGGGGAGGGCTGTTCGGCAGTCACAAGCCCATGAGCTCCCAGATGGAAACAGTGGGATGGAGGTCCCCAGCCATGGGCAGCCACCACTGCACCAAAACAGCTGAAAAGGTGGAAGTGCTGGGGGCTGTCTAGTAGGGGCAGCCTCACCCTGTAAATGTGACACTCTGCCCTCGAGCTGGTGTATCTGGCCTTGAAACCCCTTATTGAGCCCTCTACACACCACGTCCGGGAATGTACGACAGTGGACATGTTCCTGTCTGGACCTGCTCCCAGGGGTGACAAGCCCCATCCTCAGTGGCAGTACCACCAGAAGCTGGTGCAGAGTCAACAGAGGTGGTGGTCCAAGGCTAGGCCCCAGATGTGTTGGTGCCTGGTGCCATGGCCAGCTGAAGTGGGACAGGAGGGTCTGTTGGGAACTCCAAACCCATACAGCCTATTGTGTTGCAGTTTAAACACATATATGGCTTAGTAATAGTCAACAGCATTCAGGATTACTTATAACAGCATGCATAGATATGGCCATCAACCCAACACAATAGATGGTATACATTTGCAGAGGGAGCACAACACATGCATATATACTGCATGACATCTGTACAAAGTGTAGATGACTTATGACTGCAACTATGAACAGTGGCCCATTATTGGCATGTCACTGAGAACTCAGACAGTGTCTGTCATACCACTGTTTCATGTGAAATATGTTCAATCAGGGATGCAATGGCAGTAACTCATCACTATCAACATGTACTGACTGCAATCCTCACACTATGCTCCTGCAGTTCACAGATGTGTGTTCAGTGAGTAACACAGGAAACAAATGGTTCCACACACTGACCAGTCCACAGATGGCCCTACAGATGGGGGTCCATCACAAACAGAGCACTGTCTTGTCAGTTTTAAAACATGCAGAATAGCCATTACCACACACAACTTGTTAAACAGGCAATAGTCTCAATGAAGCATAGCTACACTTACATGCTGTAGTCATGTCTGGCACATCACCCTCCTGTCTTTAGGCTATTTCCCATTGTGTATGTTGTTTGAGGAACATCCAAATATCATCTGTGATGCCGTTTACCAAACACCAGATCCAGGTACCACTCACAGCGATTGTCATGGGCAAACACCAAAATGATGTTCCTAGATATTGTACTGTGTTTTTCATGTGGTTGTCTATGGGAACATCACCACAGTTGTTCCACATGCAATCAGCTAGAGCAGGACTGCAATAGGTGCAGAGGCTATCACCTGATCATGGCCATCACTTACAAAACACAAGCTGCTGCTGAGCAGGTGTACACCTCCACATCCACCAGAGAGTGTGTGGGAGGGACAGACAGAGGCAAAGTACATCAGAGAAGGGCTTGGAGACTAAAACCTAAGCATCGTCTGTCACACATCTACCAGTACAGGGGTTCAAACACACTTGCCAGTGGTGGGATCAGAACTCCTGTCTATCTACAGATCACTATTACAGTACTACGCAGTTACGAGACATGCCACAGAGATTACACATTCCAAGGCAGTCAGACTGCCCTTCTAAGATTGAGGACAACACAGGGAGA
The DNA here is from genome assembly GCF_019279795.1 of Protopterus annectens. Lineage (NCBI taxonomy): Eukaryota > Metazoa > Chordata > Ceratodontiformes > Protopteridae > Protopterus > Protopterus annectens. The sequence continues at coordinate 102,664,928 of NC_056736.1, forward strand.
CTGACAGTCATGAAGTACATATCTGTAGACCTGTGTGTTTAAAGTAGATGTCCATTACAACCTGTATGCACAAACAAGACACATCATCTGCAGGTAGGCCTGAGAGGCATAGTTGCAGCACAACAGGAACCTGAACTGGAGTATGGCCATCTATGGAATGGACAACTACTATCACTATACAGGGTTACAGTGGGCATGCTCATACACTTAGTAGCACAGGGCTGTTTGGGATGCACTATGACTACAACTACAAAAGGTTATACTGGGCATGCTCATACACTTAGTAACAAAGAGCTTGTTGGATGCACTGACTCAAATTACACAAGGTGGCAGTGGGTACGCTCATACACTTGGTAGCACAGGGCTGTTTGGGATGCACTCCAATTCTAACCACTGATAGCCACAGTGTGCATGCTCAAACACTTACATGTACAGAACACGTTGTAATGGACTCCTATTGTAAACACACTACAGCTAGCTACATCTTACCTGTCGGTATATATGCACATCATACTGGTTTACTACCTGATACCTCTATGTGGTCCGTAAATGATATATCTGTGTCTCTGCTGTGTGATACACATGCATACATGTACATGAAGTACTGACACATATATATATATATATATATATATATATATATATATATATATATATATATATATTTTTATATGTTACATATACACATTCATGCATGTGTGGACGTGACAGACAATAGGTTACCTGGGTCACACAGGCGGATGCTACCTACAGCATGTGTCACACACCTTGCTGCCATGAAAGGCATACATTGATAGCAGGTTGTGGACAGTGGCATTATACCTGAAACAGTGGCATGTGCAAGCATAATGTGTGAGCCACCTTGTGTAATGGTACTAAGGTGCAGGTGCCAAGATGACCTCTCCTGGCTGTGTTAGTAGTTGTCATTATTAGCAGGACTGCTACCCTAAGTATATCTCACATTGGTCATATACACAAGTTCTGCTGCTGTCCGTCACCTTACATGAGGCATTTGCTACCAAGCACATTAATGCCATGCGCAGTGATGTCATGGTACGAGTTGCAACTGCTAGACCAAAAGAATGAGACAATGTCCTCTGTTTTTATGAGGTTGTCCAGTGTCTGTCATTCCGGGCTGTCATGACTGAACGATGAGCCTTCAACACAGAGCACATGCATCCATGTTACACTTGTGTGTGGATAATACCCAGGTCGCATTTACCCATATAGTTGCATTCCAAGGCAAATGTCCTACACACAGTAGTAACACCCTGACACCTACATGACAATTGCATTGGATGCTTATGCTAATCAGTGCTAGATGTGTGGTTTTAGTAATCCATTTGCTCAATGTAGAACCTACAATGGGGAAAAGTGACATCTGTGCAGTGAGGAACACCTGGCTGAAGGCTTTGTAGTGCACAATTGCACTACCACCATATAACTCATATCCAGACATGTGGGACATAACAGTGGTATGGACCATTTCAGGTGGTGGTGTACACATATTCATAAAGGCTACTCACATGTAAAGACCACTACTCTGACATAACACATCACAGATGAGTCAGGTACAGGTGAGAGTGGCAAATGCTGCATTCTAGGTTGTATCCTCATATACATCCACCACCTTGTTCCCAGACTACCAACACACATCCATATGTGGTATGACATAGTATGGTAGACCACCAGATAACCCTCAATTGGTGAACTGTACCTAGGCCTATATCAACTGTGCAAAGTACCCATGTACAGACACAGCTGCATAATGTCTAAAAGCTCTGAGTTTGACATAGCTTTGTGTGTTAGGCAGAGATCGCCTCTGAGTAGGCAATATGCTGCAGTTTTTTGAGATGGTCTGCATAGGGCATCTCTTTGAGGCCGGTAATCCTCTTTGTGAGGTATTTCCTTGGCCTTTCCAGTTGTTGTAGATGTCTTGAGAGGTACATACCAAAAGGGGCATTGTACTCTATAATGGGTCTAATGAGCGATGAGTAGAGGGGAACAATGACCTCTTTTTTCCTGGATGAGAAACCTTTTGTGATGAGGTGTGCCACATAGAAGGACTTCCTGACTACTGTGGCAATGCGATTATCAAAGGAGAGACTACTGTCCACCTGTGTCCCAAGGTCTCTTATCATACTTTCGGTGGTAAGTAGACTACCACCTATGTGGTAGTTCATGGGTGCTGAGTTTTTACCAAAAGGAATGACAATGCACTTTTTGGCATTGAGCTTGAGGCCATGGCTTTGACACCAGGCATCTGTCTCAGCAAGGCCCTTTTGTAGGATGTCCACATCTTTTGGAGTTTTGATTATGGCTCCTAGTTTGCAGTCATCTGCGAACTTCGTTAACCAAAGGCCTTCTGTGTTGGCCTGTACTTCAGAGAAGTAGATACCAAACAGGAGAGCACCCAGGACTGAACCCTGTGGTACTCCACTTGTCACTGGTCTGAAGCTGGATTTGGAGTCTGCTACTTTCACAGTGTGAGTTCTGTCAGTGAGCCAGTTGGCAACCCATCTTGTGACATAGGAATTTATACCTAGTTTAGTGAGTTTATCTATAATTCCAGAGTGGGGGATGGTGTCAAAAGTCTTGGCGAGATCTAGATAGACTGTGTGAACCACCTTACCCTCATCTACGGCTTTGGTGACTGCTTCAAAGAAGTCTATCAGGTTTAGGAGACATGATCTGCCTTTTACAAACCTGAACTGGGTGGGGTCCTGAGTTTGGAAATTACCAATGTCATTGTTTATAAGTTCCATGATGATACGCTCCATAGCCTTGCAGACCAGGCTCGTTAGGCTAATGGGGTGGTAGTTTCCAGGGTCTGTGGTGGCTCCCCCTTTGTGGAGTGGGATAACTGTCGCTGGGCGCCATTCAGTGGGCACATAGCCTGAGGTGAGGCTATGATTGAACATGGTACTTAGGTGGGGTGCCAGTTCGTTCTGTAGTTCATGTAGAACACAGCCTGGGATGTCGTCAGGTCCCATGGATGCTGTGTTCTTGGCTTTGGATAGTGTGTTTTTTATCTGTGCAGTCATGATTACAGGAACTTTGCATTCTTCTGGTATAGAGATGGGCCCTTTAGGGGATGACAGAGGGGTAAAGTTAGCACTAAACCTATCTGCCAGGATGTTGGCAATATCCGTTGGTTCTGTATATTTAGTGCCATTGTGCTGTAACTCAGAGCAGATCTGAGTGCTGCCATTGAGATTCTTGACATAGCTATAGAATGCTTTGTGGTTGTCTTTAGAGTCGGTGGCGATTTTGTTTTCATAACTAGCTTTGGAGGATTTTATGAGGGATCTCAGCTTCTTACTGAACCTGACCAGGGAGTTTCTCCAATCATGGGATTTTACTCTTTTTTGCAACAGTTTCTTTCTTCTGTTGTAGAGTTTGTTTATGGCAGGGGACCACCAGATTGGCTTCCTTTTTTGGAGGATAGCATCTTGGTTCTGTTAGGGATTGCACCATCCATGCACTCATGTAAGTGCTTATAAAGTTAATTTGTGCAGGATTCAGCTGTCATACCTCTATTATCCATCAGCATAGGTGTCGTGAAGTTTGCCACTTGTGTCTTAAGAAGTGTGAAGTTGGCTTTGGAGAAAATTTTTACTGTGGTTTCCCTAATGGGGGGTGGGGGAGGGATGTGGATGTCTAGGGTGATTAGCTTATGGTCGGGTCTGACCAATGAGGAATTGACCTCTGGTGTGGAGCACTGGTTGCCCATGTTGGTAATAACCAGATCTAGGATATTGCTGCCCCTGGTGGGGGTGTGGATAAGTTGATCCATAGCATTGGAATTTATGAATTCCAGAAAACGTTGAGCACAAGAGTTGGTACATGAGTAGTTTTCCCACTTAATGGTAGGGTAGTTAAAATTGCCCATTATTAGGGTGTTAGGTTGTACCCTAATATTTCAAGTGTGTTAAGAAATGAGGAGTGGGAATCCTGAGGCATGGTGTGGGATCTGTAGCAAGCTACAATTTGGATTGCGGTCTTGCCCAGAGTTAGTTGCACTTGGATAATCTCGGATGCATTATGCTGAGCAACTAGCCTGGAAGTGTGGATATCCTTAATGAATATGGACACGCCTCCGCCTTTAGTGTTTCAGTCCAGGTTAGGTGGCTGAAAGGTGTGGTATGAATTATAGCCTGGTAATGCAGGGGTACTCTCTGGAGCCTTGAACCAGGTCTCTGTCACTGCACAGATGTCGATGTTCTCCATTTTAAGGAGTGCCTCGAGAGAGTGCATTTTGAGGTTTAGACTTCTAGCATTGAGTAGCAATACCCTCAGATTCTTCTTGCCTGTACCTGTTAAGGTGGTGAATTTGTCATTTGAACCTTGCCTAAAAAAGGCACTATAGGGGTGGCTAGAGCCTTAGCCAGTATCCAGAATTCCAGGGGCGACAGGTGCAGACCATCTCTGGCAAAGCATCGTGGCTTGTGGATCATGTCATCCCAGGCAGACAGATACTGGATCCCCTTAGAATGACACCAGAAGCTTAGCCAATTGTTGAAATCAATCATTTTGTCCTTGTACTGTGGTATCATTCTGGGTGATGGCAGGATGCTACTCAGGGCTAGGGTCATACCTGCCTGGGCTACAAGATCGGACAGCTCCTCCATGTCCCTTTTCATGTAGTCCATGGAGGTACGTCTCAGGTCATTCACACCAACATGGACAATGACAGAGTCATATTTGTACTTGTTGTGGAGTGACCTGAGTGCATGCATTATGTGGCAGATCCTGGCACCTGACAGGCAGCTGACAGTAACTTTCTCCTTGTTTAGCCTGGTGAGTGGAACATCAGTGTGCCTGACTATAGAGTCACCTATGACTAGAGTGTTGGGTACGTTGTTATGCCTTATGGGCTGTGGTTGAGTGGCACACTGAGTTTGTGGGCTATGTGTTATTTGGGTTGTGTTGGAGGGGTGGAGGTTGCTTGTGTTTCTGCTTTGGAGATCGCTGTTGCTTGGGCAGGTTTTTACTGAGAGCCTCCGCGAATGTAGGTGTGTGTTTTGTGTTTCTATGTGTGTGTTTTGGTGGTGTAGGTTTTGAGGGACTATGTGCTGAGTGTTGTGTGGTGCAAGTGTTTACCTTCTCCTCTTGACTGTCTAGTCCAGTCTTGGGTGAAGAGAGCTTTGCTTCCAGTTTGGCTATATAAGTGCATCTCTCACAGGTTGTAGTGTTGGGTGGTAGGAGGAGAGGGTTGTCTGTGTACATGAGGCAATTACTGCATTGCCCCAAGATGCCCAGATTCATCAGGTAGACAGGAGAAAACACCGGGGGCTGACCCTTAGACATGCCTGGATAGGTGCTTATTTGTTAAGTACTAGAAACTGTTTTCCTCTAGACAGTGAGGAAAGTTGCGTGTTGTAGTAATTTGTAGCTTATTTAGTGCTTACAATAAGTTCTGAATAAGTGCTGAAACAAAAAACTGGCTAGTTCTAAGAAACAAAATTAAGCTAGAAGGCTTCCCTCCAACACAGAAAGGCTTGGGGGCCTAGAAGCCTACAAATAGCCCTGGACACAGCAAATCTATATCCAGGCTAGACTACCCACAGGAAAGGCAGGAAACAAGCTTAGAAAAAGTTTTTTGTTTTTTAGTGGAAAGAGAAAAAGGAGTAGCAGAAACTAAGCTGATTGGTCTTCTCAAATGTTCTCCCTGTACTGGATAGAATGAGGTAATGACACTAGACTGGGAGGAGGGTCACAGATCAAATTTACACTAGGAGCGGGCAACTGCAAAGCCACCAACTATAAAAACACTATACCAACAGGGAGGCAGGGTGGGAAACAAACTGCAGAAATGTTTCTCACAGCTGAAAAGCAGCAGTTAGCCTTTAAATGAAAGTTTTAAACATCTAAAGGAGCCTCTAGAAAAAAGAGTTTAACTGCAACAAGTTATCAGAAACAAACAACCCAACAGATGCTTAATAAAAGTGGACAATTTCCAGTTAATACTTCACACACAGTGAAACTAGCTAGAAAAATACACAGTACACAAAGTGCTATAAAAACAAAAAAATAAAGAACAAAATAAGCAAAAAACAGGATACTGGATATCCGTTGACATGCACCACTACACTAGACAATTGTGGAATACAATCCTTTTGTCCCTGTACTGCAGTATCATTCTGGCCAATGGCAGAATGCTACCCAGGCCTTGGGATATGCCTGCATGGGCTACAAGACCTGACAGTTCCTACATGTGTTTCCATGCAGTCCAGGCTACTGCATCACAGGTCCTGCACAACAACATGGAATATGCCAGAGCCATGTGTATAGTTCAAAAGGTGGTCTGAGTGTATGAGTATGTGGCTAATCATGGCAGACAGGCAGCTGACAGTATGCATGCCCTCGTATAGGTTGGTGTGTAACATAGTGCTAGAGTTTGCATTCATAAATGAGCATTGTTGGGCATGTTTCCAGTCATGTGTTCAGAGGTGTGGCACAATTATGCAAACTATGTCATACAGTTTGTGTATTTCGGTGTCTGTCTCTTCCTGCTTGGGGGGGTCACTTGTTTGGCCAGATGCTTAGACGCTTCTGTGAATGTGTGTGATTTCTGGTAGTGTGTGTGGGTGTCCTTACTGTGTTCTGGTAAGGGTATGTGTTGGTTGTGTTGATGAGCTGCATGTGTTAACCTACACCTCATGACTGTTCGGTTCAGTCATGGCTGTAGACTGGGCTACCTTCCAGCTTACCCCTGTAGCTGCATCCCAAACAATGTGTGGGGCATGGTGTTAGGTGGGCCTGGCAGTGTACATGGCATAGAGATTACATTCACCCAGGATGGCCACATACACAAAGCTGACATTAGTAAATACCAGTAGCTGACTAGTGGACATGCCTGTATGAGTAATCAGTACTACAAGTACCAAGTACTGTATTTAGTTTACGTATTGCCAATGTGGTGGTGCTGCTGTAGTGTTGTCGCCTCACAGCAAGACATTGTCCCGTTCAATTCTCAGCTAGAGCGCCTTCTGTGTGGAGGCATACGTGAAGGGGGCATGCCTTCGTTAAAGGTTGTGCGTCAGGGCTGGTAACCCGGTGTGTAAAAATCCACTACCAATCATTAGCGGACCGGAGTTCCACTGTGGCGACCCCTAACCGGGAAAAGCCGAAAGACACAAACAAATTGCCAATGAAGATGTTTTAGATGGTGATGCTCACATGTAAATATTTGTGTTATGGACGTGACAGCACTGGCTATTGTGGAAACATTGTAGCTACCTTTAGCAGCAATCCTCCTCTGAGGAGCACATCACATCCTGTTAGTTGATTACAGATGATGCAAGTGTCTACAGGTCTGTTTCCTTCTCTAGGTATATACTCACATATCCACCAGGACCATGAGCTCTGTTGGGCACAGACACCCACTCTCCAGAGTCATGTATCAATAGACTCTGATGCCACTATCAACATGATCAGGATATAATCAGATAGTGTGAGCCATCACCTATGATGTGACTATTACACATGGGCAGCTGTCTCCTACATCTTACACTCCTACTGCAGATGTTACACTGGAGTTAAAGATGATATGCAACCTGTTTCATTACCATTGCTGTGCACTGCCTTACATACAGTATGTGCAGGCGGCTGTTAGGTTGGCAATGAGAGGTTGGGCTAGACAAACCTGGTAGTTTAACCAGTGTGTCTGTACTCTCAATATCCACTCTATGTAGGTGTGCACATAGTCATTTGGCCCAGCCCTGTAACAAGGGTCACTACACATTTGCATAACATGTACACATGCACAGCTGTTATTGCTTGCAAACGATAGTAGAGAGGTGGATATTACATGTGTTATGTGCATGGATAGTTACCTGGCTCTTCCAATTATCGTTGCTATCATGCTGCTAACCTGTCAGATGAATACTAATCCTGTCATTGAGTATTGTAATTGCCAATAGACATAACTACTGTTTGCATAACATAACAGAACTCCTATGTAGAATAGAATACAGATCTGCATAGAATACTGCACATTACACAGTTATTGGCACAATATCCCACAATGCACACCATATTTGCACAGTAAGCCCACCTTTAACATGTTAATCTTACTTATACACCCATACATATGTCAACCATTACAATATATCAACATATACTATCTCCTGTTATAGCACATACTTGTTGGACCAATCCTGACACTGACAGTGGCTGGAAGCGAATTGGTGGGTTCCAAGCCCATATCATCCCTTGTGGTGTATGCGGAGTGTGCCGTGCGACCTACAGCAGTACACACAAAGAATACTACAAGCATTACTACTGCTCAACAATACATCGCTACAAGATAGCTATTTCCACTATATGCATTGATTACACTCTAATTCTTACAGTACAGGTACTACATACACAGACATACTACATGTTATACATATCATCTTAGTAATCAGAGGTGTTATTAACTAGTATAATAATACTCATTTTCGTTTCATCTTTCAGTGTTTTGTACTGTCCTACAGGTAGATACAGATGGTCTGAATGTGTGACAAGACAACTTTTTTATAGTTACAGATCAATATCATGTGCTATCCCGATGACCAATTGGTGCTCCTAAGTAGCTAATTACATCCACATTAGCTGCACTGCTATTGCCTTAGCCAATACCATGGCTATAGTGGAGTATAATTGAGTACTCCAATTAGGTGTTGTCCCTTTGCCTTACTTGTGAGGAAGACAGAGTGGAAGTTTTGTTTGGAATCTATTGCAACAGCTGTATGGAGATGAACAGTAATATATTGTGTGTAATGCCTAGAGGAGTTGATCTAAATGTGAGTACTGCTGTTATATTTCTGAACATTGCTACTTGTGCAGGGTTTGTCTGTACCTAATACTTCTGCATATGTTTCAGTCTGGCCAGGTTGTTTGACCAGCTCAAGGCTGCATAGCTATGCATATAATGTTAGGGTTTACAGTGTGCTTACCAGACATATTTAGTTTGGTGTTACTGTGTATCATACTGTGCTGATAATCAGTACTTGGTAACACTTCCTGGTGTATGAACCTTTCAACACCTATCCCTTAGTGGACTAATACTATGGTAATTGCAGGCTGATTCATTATGGCACTATTAAATGCTTCCTGTATAGCATGCAGGTACTGTTAGTCCTTGAATCCTTTTGGCAATACATCGGACTGTAGTAAAGTTTTGCATATATATATATATATATATATATATATATATATATATATATATATATATATCTATAGGTTCATAGATAGGTACTAGGCTATCTGCCAGAGTGCATTTATAAGCCTAGCCAGAGGGTGTCGGCTTTCGCCACCCCACTGATTAATTAACTGATCCTCTGTCAAGCAGAGCCAATGAAGTGATCCCAGGGGTGCATTTTCTGTTACCCATCCACTCGTCAAGGTTTCTCAAGTGTTAGTGAGGGGCTCTGCCTGATGTAATTTGGAATTTTGTTCCAAAGCATGGGGAGTCTCTGTGACAGGAATCTATCCCTCCAGCATGTCCTATTTATTGTTGTGGCGAGGTTTAGCTCACTAGAGCGCATAGCTCGCAGTGACTTGGATTTCTTTAAGTGGAGCATGTCCATCAATTCTGAGTTGGACATGGTTTTGTAAGTCAGGCAGAGATCACCTCTGAGTAAGTGATATGCCACTCAGTACAGCCGGAGTTTTTTCAGTTGGGCTGCATAGGACATATGCTTGAGACCAGTAATCCTCTTGGTGAAGTGCTTTTGTGGTCTTTCCAGATGTTGGAAGTGTCTTGTGAGGTACATCCCAAATGGGGTATTGTACTCTATGGTGGGTCTAATGAGGGACGAGTAGAGGGGCACTATAACCTCTTTATTTCTAGATGCAAACCCTTTAGTAATTAGATGGGCCACATTGAAGGATTTCCTAACTTTTTTGGCAATATGATTGTCAAAGCAGAGATTACTATCTGCCTGGGTCCCCAGATCTCTTATTACCTCTTCTGTATTAAGGGGGCTGCCACCTATGTAGTAATTCATGGGTGTTTTGTTTTTCCCAAATGGGATGACTATGCATTTTAAGGCATTTAGCTTGAGCCCATGACATTGACACCAGGTGTCTGTCTCAGTAAGGCCCTTTTGGAGGATGTCCGTGTCAGCCGGAGAGTCAATTATGGCTCCCAGTTTGCAGTCATCGGTGAACTTGGTTAGCCATAGTCCTCCTGTGTTTGCCTGTACTTCTGAGATGTATGTGCAGAACAGTAGGAGTCCCAGGACCGAGCCTTGCAGGACACCATTTGTGACTGGTTTAGAGTCGGACCTGGAGCCCGCTATCATTACCGTGTGGGTTCTGTCTGTAAGCCAGTTGGCAACCCATCTCATGACATAGGTGTTTATGTTCAAGCTGGTGAGTTTTTCTGTACTACCAGAGTGGGGAATGGTGTCAAAAGCCTTGGCAAGGTCAAGGTAGGCTGTGTGAACCACCTTTCCCTCATCTATGGCCTTGGTGACTGTCTCAAAAAGTCAAACTGGTTTAGTAGGCATGATCTGCCCTTAAGAAAGCCAAACTGGGTCAGGTCAAGTGTTTAGAGGCTCCCAATGTCTTTGTTAATGAGTTCCATGATGATGCGCTCCATAGCCTTGCAGACCAGGATAGTCAGGTTTATGGGGTGATAGTTACCAGGGTCAATTGTGGTCCCTCCTTTGTGGAGAGGAATAACTGTTGCTGTGCACCATTCTATGGGCACATAGCCTGTGGAGAGGCTGAGGTTGAACAGTGTGTTTAGGTGGGGGGTTAGTTTGTTCTGTAGTTCATGCAAGACACAGCCTGGGCACCCTCTGATCCCATTGACGCTGTGTTTTTGGCTTTTGAAAGGGCTGTTTTCACCTGTGCATCTGTCATTTTTGGAACACTACACTTTTCCGGTATTATTGTGAGCCCTTTTGGAGGTGAGAGGGGGGTGAAGTTTGCACTGAATCTATCTGCCAGGATGCTGGCAATATCAGTAGGTTCAGTATATTTTGTGCTATTTTGCACTAGTTCAGTGCATATCTGCGAGTTGCCACTTAGATTCTTAACATAGCTAAAGAAGGCTTTGTGGTTACCTTTTGAATCCTTGGCTATTTTTCTGTCAAAGTTAGCCTTGGATGATTTCTTGAGGGACCTCAGTTTCTTACTGATACTGATCAGGGATGTCTTTCCTTCTTGGGATTTGCTTTTTTTCTGAACTAGTTTCCTCCTTCTGTTGTATAGACTGTTTATTGCAGGGGTCCACCAAACGTGTTTCCTTTTCTTAGAGGAGTGAGTCTTGGTTTTGCTAGGGATGGCATGATCCATGCATCCTTGTAGGTGCTCATATAGTGCATTTGTAAAGGTTTCTGCATCTTGGGCAGCATTATCCTTTAGCGTGGGAGGCTGTGAAACTTACCACCTCTGTCTTACGTAAGGTAAAGTTTGCTTTAGAAAAGTTTTTTACTGTGGTTTCCTTAGTTGGGGGTTGTGGTGGGGTGTGGACATCCAGTGATTAGTTTATGGTCTGATCTAACAAGTGATGGGTTGACCTCTGGTGTGGAACACCTGTCGCCCATGTTGGTGATGACCAGGTCCAATATGTTTTCACCTCTGGTAGGGGAGTTTACCAGCTGATCCAGGACATTTGAGTTGATGAATTCCAGGAAGAACTGGGCCTGGGAAGTCGTACTCGAGTAGTTTTCCCAGTGAATGGTAGGGTAATTGAAATCGCCCAATATCAGGGTGTTTGGTAGGACCTTCATGTTTTCCAGAGTCTCCAGAAAGGTGAAGTGGTGGTCCTGGGTCATGGAGGGTGATCTGTAGCAGGCCACAATTTGCATTGCGGATTTGCCCAGTGTTAGTTGCACATGGATGATTTCAGAGGTATCATGCTGCGCCACTAACCTGGAGGTGTAGGTATCCTTGATGAATATGGATACACCCCCTCCTTTTGTTTTTCGGTCCATGTTCTGTGGCCGAAACATGTGTTATGAGTTGTAGGCCGGTAGAACTGGGGTGTTCTCTGGAGCCTAGAACCAGGTTTCAGTTACTGCACAGATGTTCACATTCTCCATACTGAGGAGTGCTTCGAGAGTGTGCATTTTGAGATTTAAACTCCTGGCAATGAGTAGCATAACCCTCTGTTTTTTGTTAATTGTGCTGTTTACGGAGGTGGGTTTGAATTTTATGCCTTGCCTAAAAAAGTCACTATGGGGGCAGCAAGTGCCTTGGCCAGTATTCGAATGCCTAGGGGTGACAGGTGAAAGCTGTCCCTTGCGAAGCAACATGGCTTGTCGAGCATGTCATCCCAGGCTGACAGACACTGGATCCCCTTTGAACAACACCAGAAGCTTAGCCAATTGTTGAAATTGATCATTTTTTCTTTATACTGAGATATCATTCTTGGTGAAGCAGGATGCTACTCAGGGTCAGGGTCATACCAGCCTGGGCTACATGATCAGAGAGCTCTTCCATGTCTCTTTTCATGTAGTCCAGGGATGTATGTCTCAGGTCATTCACACCAACATGAACAATGACAGAGTCATATTTGTACTTGTTCTGGAGTGATCTGAGTGCATGTGTTATGTGGCGGATTCTGGCTCCTGACAGGCAGCTAACAGTAACCTTTTGCTTGTCCAGCCTAGTGAGTGGGACATCAGTGTGCCTGACTATAGAGTCGCCTATTACTAGTGTGTTAGGTATGTTATTTCGCCTTAAGAGCTGTGATTGTGTGGCACACTGATTTTGTGTTTTATGTGTTGTCTGGTTTGTGACGGGAAGTGCAGGTTGTTTGGGTGTCTGCTTTGGAGATCTCTGATGCTTTTGCAGGTTTTTATTTAGAGCCTCCGAGTATGATTTTGAGTATTTATGTGTATTTTTTTTTTTGCCGGTGCTGTTTTAGTAGGTCTGTGTGCGGCTGGAGCTGTGGTGCAAGTGTTAACCTTCTCCTCTTGTCTGTCTGTTCCAGTCTTGGGTGGAGACAGCTTAGCTTCCAGTTTGGCTGTATAATTGTATCCCTCACATATGTTAGTGTTTTGTGGTAGGAGGAGAGGGTTGTCTGTGTACATGAGGCAGTTGTAACATTGCCTCAGGATTCCCAGATTCACCAGCTGGACTGGAGAGTACATCTGAAGTTGCCCTTTGGTCATGCCTGAATAGTAGGTTGAGCTGCTTAGTCGCTTGGTTGGTGAGGGGTGAATAAAGAGCCTTGAATGGCTGGGCTATCAGTGTCAGGGTATATTAGTGCTTGCTATTAGGGCTGAGCAAGTGCTGGGCTGTAAGATGCTTTTTGAGTGCTTAGGTTGAGAGTTAGACTAGTTTCAAGGGAAAAACTGAAGAGGAGACTTAGTGGAGCCGGAAATAATTTAACCGTAGCTAACCGGCACTGCCCGGTGTGTAAAACTGTGCAAACACGGTTTTAATAGTAGAGAAATGAAAAAGATAGAAATTATCCCAAAATGGCCAATAAACTACTAACTTCTGGGCTGGAACCACTCCTCCAGGGACAGATAGGTTGCTCAAAGCTCACCTCTCTCACAGGTGAACAGAGAAACTTCCTTCTATCCAAGTAAGGTATGGGCAACTCAGAAACTAGCATCACAGCCCTGAATTCAGCACTAGCCTGAAAAATAGACTATACTAGCTTAGAAAGGTGGGAAACAAGGATTTTTTAGGGTTTTTTTTTTTTGAAAAGATAAGGCAAAAACAGTAAAAATACACTTAAAACAGCTTTAAACAACTACAAACGATCAGAAAAGGCACTTTATTGTGTAGCCTACAACAGTTAAACAAATTATTTAAACAAAAAACAACTTTTTAAAAGTGCAGGTAGTCAAATAAGTACAATATGCGAAAAAAACAAGCTTTTAAATCACAATAAATGCTGGAAAATCTGTGTTTAGGCAGAAAACAGTTGAATACAGCAAGAAAGTACAGAAAACTGGTACTTAATCACTCCAAAGTCTCTCTCCTAAGCTAGAAGGCTTTTATCAGTTTAATGCTTTCTAGTGCTACCAGTAGGTTAGTTACAGGAAAGATGGGAAACAACCGCAGATGTGGTCTTTTAAACCAGAAAGTTGAAAGAGATGGACAAACTATCCAAATGGTCAATAAACTACAATTTCTGGGCCAAGAACCTCTCCTCTCATGGTAGACAGGCTACCTAGTGCTTACCGCTCCCACTGATAAGCTAGAAAGCTTTCCTCCAACACAAAAATTCTTGCGGGGCTTAGAAGCTTACCAACAGTCCTGGATACAGTAACTCTGTATCTGGACTAGGCTAGTTACAGGAAAGGTGGGAAACAAGCGCAAGTGTGGCTTTTAAACCAGAGCATTGAAAGAGATGGAAAAAAACTGCCCAAACAGCCAGTAGCTACAATTTCTGGGCCAGGAACCACTCATCTTGTGATAGATAGGCTACCTAATGCTTACTAGTCCCACTGATAAACTAGAAGGCTTCCCTCCAACACAGAAAGGCTTGGGGGGCTCAGAAGCTTACAAAGAGTCATGGAATACAGCAAATCTGTACCTGGACTAGACTAGTTACAGGAAAGGCGGGCAACAAGTACAAATGTAGGCTTTTAAGCCAGCAAGTTGAAAGAGATGGAATACTGCCCAAACGGCCAAATAAACTACAATTTCTGGGCCAAAACTCACTCTTCCCTATTATATATATATATATATATATATATATATATATATATATATATATGTGTGTGTGTGTGTATATATATATATATATATATATATATATATATATATATATATATATATATATATATATATATATATATACACACACAACAAAAAACGTACACCAGAAGAGAAAATAATATAAAAATAAAACTTCTTCTATTTAAAACAATAAAATAATAAATAAAGTAAATAAAACTCGCAGGCACCAAACAGTTCAATTAAGCTTTCGCTCTTATTAGATGAAAGAGCTTCTTCAGAATAATCAAATTTTCAAACACATACAGTATAATTCAGAGTAAATCACATGTAAGTACAGTAACCAATGAATTAAATCAAAACATTAGTAGAGAGACCAATGAAATATCAATATAACATTCAAACAATACCAATGAAATAGTATAAAGTGTGAAACTAATATGAATATGTATATATGTACATGGAATGCATATTCATAAGGGTAAATATAAATATAAATATATATAAATATATATTAATATATTATAAATATATAAAAAGTTTCACATATACCAGCATAAACTGTAGTTTGCCCTTATATTTTATCAGGAACCCAATACACTTTCCCCCACTGTAACTATACTATTAGATATTCCAAACATTTTTTCTGTCACTCAACCGCAGTAGTTTATGCTGGTATATGTGAAACTTGTTCAGCTTTTTATATTGGAAAAACAGCTAGGAAGCTCTCAGACAGGATTAAGGAACACTTAGGAACAATTAGATCTAATAATATGAACAATGCCCTAGCTAAACATAGCATTGCCTGCACTTCTTTTAAGAAATTTTATTTTATTATTCTTGAACAAGTAGAATGTTTTTTTGGTGACTGGGAATGTTACCTAGAACTAAGGGAACTTAAGTGGCAGTTGCTTTTGAATTCAGAAGCATTCCCTGGGTTAAATGAAAGTGTCAACATCAAATGTGCTTTAAGATGGAACTCTTAGGAGTGATGTACTTTACCATTATGAATATGCATTCCATGCACATATATACATATTCATATTAGTTTCACACTTTATACTATTTCATTGGTATTGTTTGAATGTTATATTGATATTTCATTGGTCTCTCTACTAATGTTTTGATTTAATTCATTGGTTACTGTACTTACATGTGATTTACTCTGAATTATACTGTATGTGTTTGAAAATTTGGTTATTCTGAAGAAGCTCTTTCATCTGATAAGAGCGAAAGCTTAATTGTACTGTTTGGTGCCTGTGAGTTTTATTTATTCTATTTATTATTTTATTGTTTTAAATAGAAGAAGTTTTATTGATATATATATTTATATATATATATATATATATATATATATGTGTGTGTGTGTGTGTGTGTGTGTGTGTGTGTGTGTATATGTATATAGATGTATACATTATTGCATACGTTTATCTGTACCTCCATAGATGTGTAGATGTCTTTAACCTATCTATATATCTACATATATATGTAGACCTGTATATATTGACATGTCTCTATGTATCTCTCTCTCTCTCTCTGTATATATATATATATATATATATATATATATATATATATATATATATATTAGCATACACCTTTAATTGGGAAAATGGCGGGTTGTACTATTTCAACACATTCCTCTCTTTTGTGTTTTAACCTGTCTGCATACACAGCTGGGATAGGTACATCTCAGTAGCTTAGTGTTAGGTTACTCTGAAGATGGAGTACATGGTTGCGGGTTCTACTCCTAGAAGGTGTTATTATTTTACCTCTCAGACAAGGCACTGGTAAGGAAAGTCTGAATAATGCACATTTACGCGGGGTGTGAGAAGGTTTGCCCGTGGTCTGCGTGATGTTAAGCAAAGGTTAAATGTGTGAAGCGCTTCTCCGTTTACCGTGTTTCAGCGCCGCTCACCGCCGCACAAACACGTGGAAACTCACTTACAACTGCTTAAGAGTGCTTTAATCCAAAGCCCTTGTTCTGGCCCTCAAAATAACCTAACAGCCCTTGCAGGTCTTGAACCCGGGACCATGAACACCACAGTCACTGACTTTATCACTAAGGCATCTGAGATATGTACAAATTTTATGGTATTTTGAATATATGTTGTACTACAGACATTCCTCACTACTGAAAACAAATGTGACAGTCATTTGGTGTACATATGTCTGATACATATTAATGTTCATATGTTTGTGAAATTAGGTGTTGCAATGTGACATGACAGGGTGTATTTTGAATGAGAAAGGTTCTTGCTTTGTGTCCTTTTTATATTGTCCCCATACTCCATGTATGCCCCTCCAGTTCACTTATTGGACATCCGACCCAGGCCCTCCTTGATACATGATTGCATTACCCATCATTCCTCCCCCACCCCAATCTTCACATACACGACAACCACCCCTTCTATGGTGAATTAGATTAATATTAATTGTTATAATACCAGAGCTGCATGTGTTTTGTGTACACTCCAATTCCTTTGGAGTGCTTCTGTGTCACAAAGTGTGCTCATAGATGTTTATATATATGGCTATTGATGTAACTGTATATATATATATATATATATATATATATATATATATATATATATATATATACAGACATCACTGACATGCATGTGTATATATATATATATATATATATATATATATATATATATATGTAGGTTCATAGGTTCATAGGCTCATACTAGGCTATCTGCCCTAGGGCATTTATAAGCCTAGCCAGAGTGTATTTGGCCTTCGCCACCCATTTTAAATGAATTTTGCTATGCCCTTTTTCAAGGTTAGTATACTGTGCCTCTGTCTAACAGTGACACAGAAGTGATACCCGGGGTAAACCTACTATCTCTCATCCACTCATCAAGATTCCTCTTGAAGAGAGTCAATGAGGGACTCTGCCTAACCTAGACTGGGATTTTATTCCAGAGTGAAGGGAGCCTCTGGGTTATGAATCTGTCCCTCCAGCATGTCCTATTTATTTCAATGCTGAGGTTCAAGTCTCGAGCGAGCTCGATGGGATTTGGATTTTCTGAGGTGCAGTATGTCCATTAATTCCGGGTTGGACATGGCTTTATACGTCAGGCACAGATCGCCTCTGACCAGGCGGTATGCCACTGAGTAGAGCTGGAGTTTCTTTAACCGGGCAGCATATGGCATCTGTTTGAGCCCTTTGATCCTCTTGGTGAGGTACTTTTGGGGTCTTTCCAGTTGCTGCAGGTGTCTGGTAAGGTACATCCCAAAAGGGGCATTGTACTCAATTATGGGCCTGATGAGGGATGAGTAAAGAGGCACGATATATTTCGTATTAGTTTGTAACAGTAATACTTATGTAGACTGGAATGTGTTGGTTCACAAACTACAGTACATTTCAATGTACTGTACATATGTGCACAAAGTGCATCATTACAGTGAAATGCATATGGTATAAGGTGTAGTCCCAAGACTATAAAAGAGGTATATATCTCGGATGGCTTAGTGGTAAGTCCCATGACTATAGTGTGCATGGTCTAGGGTCCGACACCTGCGATGCTTTACAAATGTTTTTTACTGCAGAATAAGGTTCATTTAAGCAGTTGTAAGCATGTTTAAAAGTATTTGTGTGACATTATAGCAGCGGTTAAACACAGTTAAACAATCTTTGTAACGTATAACCTGTGTGCACAAACATGGCCACATCCGCTAACTACACAGGATATATACATGTCAGTGACGTAACATCTCACTATGTGCTGACATAACATTACATTCTCTGTTGACTGTACTCTCCAGCACACATGGGTTTATATGGGTGTTTCGAATGTTTATTATATAGACGATTACTACCTGTATATGCAAGCTGTGATTAAGGTATACTTTTGCACATGATAAACATCCCTGCCATTATCAGGATTGAAACCTCGAATGCACAGATACTATGCGGATGCTGTAACCATTACACTATTGACATTAACGTTACTTCTGCCTATTTCCAATTTAGATTATTTCTATGTGTAAGCTAGGTTAAGCAAAGGCGTGAGAGCCCCCAAACTCACTGAGCTTCACGTACTCTTGAAATAACAACATATAACAAATGTACTGTGAGACAATACATTACATTCCTAACTACATTAGGCATAGCCCCTCACTGACACACTTCAAAGGAAACATTGTTGTGTGAATGGGTAACAGACTATACACCCCTGGGATCATGTATCCCAGAACCATACAGCCAGGGGGTGGGGGAGCCTGTCCACTTTGATAGCTGCAAGACCTGTTGGGGGAACTGAATGGTGTTGAATTGTCACATTAACATGCCCTCTTTAGATCACTAAGTGTCCCTATCACCCTCCACAACCCCAGTCTTTAACAACTTCCAGCAACTCTGCAAGGAATTGCTTCATTGGCTATGCTTGACAGAGGCTCAGTTACTTCATCGACGGTGACTGGAAAGCCAACACACTGTAGCTATGCTTCTAATTGCCCTTGGGCAGATAGGTAGTAGGCTATCTGTGAACCTCTAACGTGCAGGCCATCACAGCCATAATATGTGAATAAACAGAACTTCAGATCACAATATACAGTGAGAAATCACCATGTAGTCAGGAAACAGTTGAGTACAGCAAGAACATACAGAACACTGGTACTTAGTCACTCCAAAAGCCTATCTTGGAAGCTAGAAGACTTGTATAAGTTTAAGGCTATTTATTGCTTACCAGTAGGTTACCTACAGGGGAGATGAAAAACAAGCACAGATGGGGAACATGCATGCAATGATACCATACCGGCCTATGTGTCAGCCTTAGGCTTTGGAATACTGGCCAAGGCTATTGGTGCCCCCATGGTGCGTTATTTACGAGAGTCTCAAAGGTGAATACCAGCTCTGTAAACAGAACAATAGCAGATTCAGTGAGGATTATGCTGCTCAACACCAGGGGTTGTGATCACAACATGCATGCACTCAGCACTCTTCAAGATGGACAGCATCAACATCTGTGCAGTAAGTGAGATCTGTGTTAAGCCTCCTGAGAGCACACCAGCACTACCAGACTACAACCCAAACCACACATTTCAGCCACAGAACATGGACTGACAGACATGAAGGGGATGTATCCATATTCATCAGGGATACCTACACCTCCATGTTAGTGGGGCAGCATGATACCTCTGTGATCATCCATGTGCAGCTAACATCAGCCACAACTGCAATGTGAAATGTGGCCTGCTACAGATCACCCTCCATGACCCAGGACCTCCACTCCACCTACCTGGAGACAGTGGAAAACATGACAGTCCTAATACACATCCTGGCATTGGTCGATGTCAACTACCATACCATTAACTGGGAAACGTACTCCGGTACTCACTTCCAGGCCCAGCGCTTCCTGGAATGTATCACCTCATATGCCCTGTATCAGGTGGTAACCTCCCTAACATGGGGTGGACACTACTAGATGTGGTCATCACCAACGTGGTCAACAGGTGCACCACAACAGAGGTTAACTGGTCACTGGTTAGATCTGACCATGAACTATTCACTGTTTCCACACCCTAGCATCACCCGAACCCATGGATACCACAGTGTATACCTTTCCTACAGCTAAACATACACTACTAGTGACAGGGGTGGGGGGCTTCACAGCCCCCATGCTAAGAGGAAACACTGCTCAAGATACAGACAGATTTACAAATGCAGTCTATAAGCACCTACATGGATGTATGGATCGTGCCATCACTGGTAAACCAAGACTCACTCCTCCTAGACAAGGACACCAGTCTGGTGGACCTCTGCAATAGACAGGCTATACTACAGATGTAGGATAGTGTTCCAGACACATAGCAAATCCCACAAAGGGCAGACATCTGTGACAACTATTAGTATGATACGTAGGTCCCTCATGACATCATCCAAGGCTAACATCAGCACGAGAATACGCAAGGATTCGAAAGATAACCACAAAGCCTTCTTTGACTATGTCAAGGATCTATGTGGTGACACACAGATTTGCACTGTGCCGGTGAAATATAGCACAAAATATGCTGACCCTACTGATATCACCAACATCCTTGCAGATACATTTGGTACATACTTCACCCCCTAAAGAGCCCACAACACTACCCAAAAAGTACAGTATCCCAACCATCAGAGACACACAGGTGGAAATGGCCCTCTCTAACAGCAAAACACAGCATCAATGGAGACAGATGTTGACCCAGACTGCATCTTGCAAACTGTAGAAGACAACCTGCCCCCCACCTAATTAAGCATTCCTACCTCAGCCTCTCCATAGGCTACATGCCCATACAATGGTGCGTGGCAATGGTTATTCCACTCTATCAAGGCAGAATCACAACTGACCATGGTAACTACCACCCTATAAGCCTGACTAGCCTGGTCTGCAATGGTATGGTTTGCATCCTCATGGCACTCATTAACAATGACATTGGTAACCTCCGAACATGTGACCCAATCCAGGTCAGCTTAGTTGAGTGCAGTTCATGCCTACTGAACCTGTTTGACGTCTTACATACAGTCACCAAGACGTTAAATGATGGGGGAGGTGGTTCACACATACTACCTGGACCTCACCAAGGCTTTTGACACCATGCCTCACTCAGATATTATTGATAAACACACCAGCCTGTACAGTCACCCATACATCACAGGTTAGGTTGCCAACGGGCTTACACACAGAATCCACATGGTATGATTAGCGGTCTCCAGGCCCAACTCTTGAACAGTCACGACTGGTGTCCCACAGGACTCAGTCCTGGGAGCCCTACTGTTTGGCATATACATCTCAGAGGTACAGGCAAACACAGGTGGACTACACCAGACCTTGTTTAGCAATGACTGCGAACTGGAAGCCATGATTGATAGTCCAGCTGACACAGACATCCCTCAAGGGGCCTCACAGAGAAAGTCACAGGGTGCCAACAAAATGGCCTTCAGCCAAGTGCCACTAACTGCATGGTCATTCCATTGTGGAATTGGCACTCACATATTAACACATAAGTGGCAGCCACTTTAATACAGATGAGGTAATGGGGTATCTGGGGACTAAGGTAGATAGTGATCTCCCCTTTGAGAATCATATCTAGGACATCCTTCTATGTAGGCCATCAGATTACTAAAGGATTCCCATCTAAACATACTGGGGTTATAGTGCCCCTTTACTCATCACTCATCAGTCCCATCATAGGGTATAATAACCCATGTAGGATGTACCTCAGAAGACATGTCCAACAGCTGGGGGGGGTCCACGAATGTACCTCACCAAGGGGAATACTGAGCTCCAACATATGGCCTATGCAGCCAGACTGAATAAACTCCTGCTTTACTCAGTGGCATCTCATTTACCTAGAGATGATCTCTGCTGGACAACACATCTATGTTGAACTCAGGCTTGATGGATATGCTCCACCTATGGGAATCCATGTCACAGTGAGCCACACACTGTAGTGAGCTGAACCTTGCCACAACAATAACTGGAAGATGCTGAAGGGACAGCTTCCTGTCACAGACACTCCCCATACTTTGGAACAACATCCCTAACTGCATTATACAGAGCTCCTCACTAACACTCTGCAAGAGAAACCTTGAAGGGTGGATGGGGAACAGTAGATGCACCCCAGGGATCCCACCATTGGCTCTGCTCCACAGAGGGATGGTTAATGAATCAATGGGGTGGCAAAAGCTGACACATTTTGGCTGGCCTTATGAATGGCCTCTGGCAGTTGGCCAAGTACCTACCTATCAATCTATACATACAGTATCTGAATATGCTGATAGCTTAATTTACTGTTCAGGTGTTGACTTACCCTGTGCCAATGGCTGTTGTGTGTGCAATATATGCCTATGTTGGATGCACACAGTAGACTGCATATACATGACAATTTACAGGTAGTCTTGTGTGTCTGCCATCCATTTTTACTGTGTGTGCAGGTGGAGAAAGGTGTCAGTCCCTAGGTGCCTACACTGTCATTGTGTGTGCTATATGGTCCCTCTTTGCCAAGGCATGGGCATACTTGGCATGCCTCCATCTGCCTACTGGGGCTGGCTCAGTGTGTTCATGGTCTGAGTACCTCTGTGCCTGTGGGGCCCTTGGTAATGGTGGTGGGCTGTGAGGGCCTTCACCATTCTGTCCCTACTGCAGCTGTTTCTGCAGGACCATATTGTGTAGCATGGCACACACTATGAAGATGTGGGCACATGTGCCTGGAGAGTACAGCAAGGCTCCGCCAGTTATGTCCAAGCAATGGAACCATGATTTCAGCATCCCAAACACACACTCTATGATGATTCTGGTTTGTGCGTGTGCCTCATTATGGCATTCCTATATGGGTGTGTGTGCATTTCTGATGGGAGTCATTATCCACGGTTCCAGTGCATAGCCAGCATCCCCCACCAGGTGGCCATTCGGGATTTCCCCCCTGGCAAACAACCGATACAGCTGTGAGGCATACCAGATGTGGCAGTCGTGATAGCTTCCAGGGCTGCCAGCACACAGATCCATGATAATGCCCTGGGCATTGCACACGACCTGGCAATTGATGGAGACGTATCCCTTGTGGTTTATGTAGTGCCTACCCTGCTCACCAGGTGGTGACTTGATGTGTATGTGCGTGCAGTCTATTGCACCCAGTACCTCCGGGTATTCTACCACACAGTGGAAGAGACGCATATTGCTGGCCAACTCCTCCTGCATTAGGGGGAAGTATATGTGCTCATTAGCATGTGGTAACATGGCATCCAGTAAATGGTGTAGTACTCTGGATGCTGATGCCTGTTAGATCCCCATGATATCCCCAGTTGGTCTTTGAAAGGTACATGTAGCTAGTATTCTCAGTCTTACATATACCTTTATATCCACTGGGATGGGTTCCCCTCTGTTTGTCCTGGCCCTGAGGCACGGCCGGCACAGCTCCACAAGTTGTTGTAGGGTGTCCCTCTCCACCCTGTAATGCTCTACTATCTCCAGATCATATAGCCCCTGGTAGGTTACCCTGGTTCTGAACAATCTCCTCCTCCTCTGGTGCCTGAGGTGGTCGTGTGCATCATCCTCCACACCACCTTCAGTCTCCAGCACATGCTGGTGGATCAATGCTATGGCAGCCCCTAACATGTACATAATAAAAGTTCCCTGTCTGTATACACCACTGATGCAGAGTGTATGGGAATACACAAATGTGTGTGAGGTGCTTTCACACTTTATAGTATTGTGCTATGGATGCTGCTGATGTAAGTGGGTGTGTATGAGCTATTCCAGCTGCTGCATGTCCTAATTATGGGTTTTCCAATGAGTACTGCAAGTGTGGAGCCTTTACTGTGGAGATCTACTTGCCTGCCTTGATTAATCTGTTGCCATTTAAGTCACTTTTGGACCTGGATCTCCTCCCATTATCAGGCATGCATCCACCTGCCGTCTTTCTTGTTTTGTACTTTCCCTACCCAGTCATGGCAAAATGTGCCTTGTAGCTGATATACTGCATATCAGCTTTGTTCTGCTTTGACACTTTGCTGTTTTCTTTGCAGTGCAGCCCCTCCCCTTCCCTGTTCTGCAGGTAGCTGCTTGCAGCTTTGTTAGCTGTTGTCAATGGCCCACTGTAGGCTCCTAGGTGTTAATTAGTCATTTGTACTCCAATTTCACTGCTGCAGCATTTCCTTATTTCTTTCCTATATCCTTCCTGTTTCAGCTGCAGTGCATGTCTCACATACCCATTTACCGGGTTTATGCACATTTTCATCTCCGTTCACATGCATACTCTGTTACCTTGTGTGCTCTCAGCTAAGCATAGCTATGGGCAATTCGACAAACCCCTATCCTGCAACTTTGCCTAGCTAGGGGAAGACCAGTTTAGCAATGCTCCAATGTGTTTACAGTAATGGCGACACATCCCTCTCTTGATGTCATCTTTATCTCAAGGGCACACCTCGGTGTTATAATGCTACAATGTGAGGTGCATCCTTACACCAGCGGGGAATCTATGATTCACTATTACTCCTCTCATCTGCATGGCATTTCCTACTAATTCCTAGCTACTGTGAATAACACTGTCACTGCCCCTTAGCAACCCTTGTGCCATGTGTATGGTGTAGCATGCCTGCCATTGACTATTATGGGCAAATCGTAATATGTGTTTCATTGTGGTTTTATTCTATATTTTTATATATTCCTTGCGATCCCCTTTGCGCACTTCTGCCCTGCACTTCCACGTCGCGATAGTGCGACTATATATATTAAATGTTAATTTTATATTTTGTACATTTTTTATGCCAATGGCTAGATATTTAGCCATTGGCATATATTAACAATATAATACATGTGTTTGGTCGGCTGTCATGGCTTCGATTTTATGTTTGCAAAAATGTAAACCGTTTTCTACAGTTTACATTTCTGAATACTTACACTATGCCTGCACCACTTCCTGAATCACTACATACCTTCATTTGCATGCTACACTGCTGCACATGGGGTAATTAGCATACAAGGCTCAGGAGTTGTGCGGGCGTAGCGTACGCAGGTAGTGCACATGGAAACAGCTCGTACCTGAATCGCTTCATGAATCCTGGGGACTATGGAGTCACCTATGACTAGGATATTGGTTTGTGTGGAAAGTTTGCATTATGTCCTTCTGAAATGAGTCAGTGTGACTATTAGATGTATGTTTTATAGTGGGTGCTGCCTTTGTTGTATGTTTGTGAGTTGTTGAGGGTACTTATCATTTAGATATCTTTTAGAAAACCTTTGTGGTTTAGTTAGGTTACTTTTAAGAGGTTCAGCATATGAATGTCTATGTGATTGGTCTGAGCTGCATGTGCTTTTTTATTGTGGTGTTATGTGGTACTGACAGCCTGCTTGTTATCTGTTGTGACTTCATGTGAGAGCTTTGTCTCCAATAACATTGCATGACTACATCTCTAACACACTGTGCCCACTGGTTTAAGTAGGTGATTGTCAGTAAGCAGGAGAAATCGCTACATATCTCAGAATGCCCATTTCAACCAGGATGGCTAGAAATACAGTTGGAAAGTGTAAGTCCTTGGTTCCAGGAGATTACTAAAGGTGGAAGGGGGGGTTGTAACTATGAGGTTTGGGATTGATTTAGTGGAGATGCTATCTATCTAAAACAAGCAATCTAAATTTACCCACAAAGGGCAATGTGCTACCTATTGCAAACCAGAGCCTCTTAATGCAACTACTGACTGTATAGTAGGAATTGTGTGTGTGTGTGTGTGTGGGGGTGGACTGTAAAGAGAAAGAATATCTAATAGAATGTCATTGTAAAACCCCTCACTAAAAAAAACAGTCCCTCCAATACATCACACTTTTGGCCAATTTCACTCAACACCTCAACCAATACTACCTTCTATCTCAATACTACCTTCTATCTCAAAACCAGCATGGTTTTTGTTCTGGTCATGGTACGTCCACAGCTATCTGAACACTTACTGACAACATTCTTCTCAGAATGAGCAAAAGCCTACTTTCTAGAACAATTTTTGTTGACCTCTCCAGATCCTTTGATCTTGTTGAGCACTCATTTCTCCTTGATCATCTCACTGAAATAGGCAATAGGGATGACACACTGTCCTGGTTCAAAAACTACCTCCCTGACTGCCACTTCTCAGTAAATTTAAATTTGTCAGCCTCTGCATCAGACCCTCTGCATAAAGGTGTCCCTCAATTATCTATTCTGGCACTTGTCTTCTTGTCTCTGTACATTATCAGACTTTCTTTGACGTACCCCATCTTCCCCTCTTGCGTTATGCTCCAGCCATTCTGTCTCTTCTCTTGAACTCAGACCTCAGGCTGATTTTCATGCCCTTATTCAAACAACTAAACATCTCTAAAACAAAAACAATGCTTTTTAGCACTAGGCAAAACCTCATGTCTGCCTCCAGGCCTCTAAAAATGTTTATTATCTTTATAACACTACTGAAAATGTCACTTCATTCAAACAGCTAGAGGGGTGGTCAGAGCCTTTTCTAAATTTCCAACTCCACCTGGACCACATAAACAAAAATTTTAATTTTTTATTCTGGGCTAATAGGAGTTTTCCTTTTCTATATAGACCATGTAGAAATACCATAGGTAAAGGTATCTTACTGGATCAACTAGAATATTGTCTTTCACTTAATGCCACAGCTTATAAAAGAAATATAGCCGCTATTCAGTCCCTTTCAAATGCCTTTGCATATTTATCAGTCTCTCCCCAAGAAATGAACACCACTGCAAAACAATTGAACAAGCTTACTGGCTACCTGTGAAACAACATGCTGATTTTCTACTTGCCTCCCAAGTATTCAAACTTATCAAGAATAATACCATCCCACCACTAGCTTCCAGAATATTCAGAGATAGACCAATATACATCTCCAGTACTCATATCTTTTCCTCCAAACTCCCCAAAGTAGGATTCACTGTACAGACTATGCTTTCTCAATCCTGTGCCCCAGAGCCGGATCCAGCACTTGGTGACCTAGGCAACTGTCTGGGACCCATGACCTTGGGGGAAGACCCGGCCACTGGCCACAACATTAATTTAATTAAAACAAGTTAAAAAAAGTTTATGTACTCTCAGCATTGTTCTGCATGCATCCACTTTTATACGCATGTGCAAACAACACTGAGAGAGTAAGAGCACACAATTTGATTTCCATTTCAGGAGTGGCAGATAGTACAAAGAAACATTATGAACTAACTTGCAGATGGTGTGTGTGTGTGTGTGTGTGTGTGTGTGTGTGTGTGTGTGTGTGTGTGTGTGTGTGTGTGTGTGTGTGTGTGTGTGTGTGTGTGTGTGTGTGTGTGTGTGTGTGTGTGCAAAATGTCCACATTAGTTATTTGATGTATAAACTTACTCAGGCTTAAACCCTGGACAAGGCCAAAAATAATGGGAGGGCAAAGGTCCAAAAATAGTGGTATTTTTCAAATATTGCTCCTATAAACTTAGAAAATTGAAAAAATAACAGGATTTGTTTTACCATGCATTTTCTGAAAGGTAAGAAGTCTGTAACTCAAATATATGTCATTATTTAATGGCTTTAGTCCTCAATTATTTGATAGAAACCACAGATTTTATAAGAAACAGACAAAAATAGGAGGTGAAAATAAGGACACTTGAGGGGTATGACACTTTTGGTTACAGTTAGTCATTATAGGAGGCTACTAGGATCATAGGAGATTACTAGGCTATTGGCCCTGAGGCCCTTATAAGCCTAGCCAAGAGTTTAGCCCATGTTTAGACAAGTCAGCATCCAATGCTTCTGTCCAGCATGGACACGAGTGGATTCTCCTGGTGATGAACCTCTTTGGTCTCTCCAGCTGCTGCATGTGCTTTGCGAGTTACATGCCAAAAGAGGTGTTAAACTCAATAATGGGCCTTATAAGGGAAGAATACAGGGATGTTATGACCTCCTTGTCCCTGGATGAGATACCCTTACTTATGAGGTGGTCCACGTAGAAGGCTTTCCGTAAAATGGAAGCAACATGGTGGTCAGAAGTCAGGTTGCTATCAACCTGGGTGCCCAAATCCCCCATGACTGATTGTGTGCTTAGGACATTGTTATTAATGTGATAATCTACGGGGACATCACTCTCCTCAAAGAGGGATCATGATGCATTTTTTTGGTATTCAGCTTAAGGCCATGTTTCTGGCACCAGTCATTTGTCTGAGTGAGACCCTCTTGGAGGATGTCTGCATCAATAGGGGAATTGATGACAGCACCCAGTTTGCAGTCATCTGCAAACTTGGTTAGCCATAGCCCACTGGTTTTGGCCTGAACCTCAGAAAAGTATATCCCAAATAACAGAGGCCCCAAGACCGAACCCTGGGGTATACAACATGTTATGGGTCTATTGCTTGAGGTGGCTTCCCCTATTTTGACTAGGTGGGTTCTATCAGTGAGCCAGTTTGCTACCCATCTGGTAACATATGGATTGATGCCTAGTTGAGAGAGATTATTTATTATGCCCGAATAGTGTCAAAGGCTTTGGCCAGGTCAAGATAGGTGGTCTGCACCATCTTTCCCTCATCCATGGCTTTGGTGACTGTCTCAAAGAAGTCGACCAAATTTAGCAGACATGACCGCCCCTTGATCAAGCCAAACTGTGTGGAGTCGAGTATTTGGAGGTTGCCAATGTCCTTGTTAATGAGGTCCCATGATAATCCGTTCCATGGCCTTGCAGATCAGGCTGGTTAGGCTGATGGGTCTATAATTTCCTGGAGCAGTAGATGCTCCACCTTTGTGTAAAGGGATGACAGTGGTTGTCCTCCACTCAGCTGGGATGAAGCCAATACTCAGGATTTGGTTGAATATGGTACCTAATGGTGCTGCATGTTCCTGCCTGGGTTCATGTAGGATGCAGCCTGGGATTATATTAGGTTCCATGGAGGCTGTATTTTTTGCCTTTGAGAGAGCAGTGATGACCTGTTCCCTAGATATAAGTGGAAGGGGGCAGGTACTGGGGATGTCCTGATTTACTGATGGAGGGGACAGAGGGGTGAAGTTTTCACTGAATCTGTCAGCCAGCAAGCTTGCTATTTCTACGGCATTTGTATATGTAGTGTCCTTGACCACCAGTTCTGAACAGATCTGGGTGATTCCTTTGAGGTTTCAGACATATCTGAAGAAGGCCTTATGATTGTCTCTAGTAGATGTGGCCAATTTGGACTCAAAGTTTGCTTTGGAGGATTACGCTAGTGCTCTTATTTGCTTGTGCAGGCTAAAGAGACATTGCTGCCAATTGGGCACCTGCTCCTTCTTGGTCTTAGACAGCATTTTTTTTTCCTTTTGGTATAGAGTTTATTTATTGCAGATTTCCACCAGACAGGTTTACTCTTCCTTGTGGAGGGTGATTTAGTCCTGCTGGGTATTCTTGATTCCATGCATCTATATAAATGATTGTATAGTGCATTGGTGTAGTTTTAGATATGGGTGCCAGTTCCTACAGGGGGAAGGGAGCTTTGAAGTTGCTTATACCATCCCTCAGAGGCTGTAATCAGCTTTGGAGAAGTTTTCATGTCTGATCCTAGCTAGAGGCAGGTTAGGGGCGATGGTGCCTTCAAAAGTGACCACTTTATGGTTGTATCTTTCCAGGGAAGATGATATTATAGGGATGCTGCAATGGTTACTCATGGTGGTTAATAACATGTCCAAGATATTATCACCTCTTGTCGGGGTATCGACTAGCTGTTCCAAGGCATTTGGTTGAAATGTTCTGAAATGGGTACTTTTCTCATTTTTTTAATTCATACATTTTATTTCACTGCATAATGGAAAAAATGTTCAGAACTATAAAACAGCAGAGGGGTCAAGGCACACTTAATCCTTCACTGGCTAGGTGCATTTTCAATGAATGTGAGTTTCAATATAATTTCAGTGAATGTGAGTTTCAATGCAATTTCAGTGAGCATGATTTTCAAGGTAAGTGTTGTTTACTGTTTCTCAAGCTAAGTCTGTTTTCAATCTGCTATTGTTTTACTTAGCAAATGGCCATTAGTGTTTGTGCTATGAAGTTTGCATGATTGTTAGTAGCACAACAGGTAGCATACTAATCCTTGGTGCAGAAGACTTTGGGTTCTACTCCCACACCAAGTAGATAGACACCCAAGTGTTATCCTTTGAATGAAATGGTAAACTAAGGCCTCATTGTTGGTGGTAGGTACTCTGAGATGTTTGCATCCACCTGAACTACTGAAAAGAGTAGACAGAGTTCACCAATACCCTGGCCAAATCTTTGCTGGTAATATAATGACTACCAAGGGTCTCTCCTGAAAAGATGCTACTGGTCTAGAGGGACTAACCTACTCGAAAAAGGATAAATAAATTAAAAGCTTTAAATTAAACTCACATTTCTGTCTTCATTTCAAAAGTAAAGAAGAAAATAGTATGCATGTTGACAGTTTTAGCCAGTGTTTATGGTAAATGGGGGAGAGAGACAAGTAATGGAACACCAGAAAGACTGCAGGGGGGCCTGGTCCATTACTCTGCCTAAAGCCTCATCTGACCATGATCTGATTCTGCTTGTTCGCAAACTGTGGGACTCTCTCCCCCTTCTTTTCTTAAAGATCATTCCTCGTATCCTATTTTTCACAAATAAAAGTACATTTCAAGACTCTAGGAAAATGCACCTGCTGTCTCCCTGGTCATATAACTTAACCTCTTCATCCCCTTCTTCTGTCTACATAACTTGTTCTGGCTCCATCTTTGATTGTGAATCTCAAAAATCACTCTTCTCCTTTAAACTTCTTCTTGCAAGAGGGGCAAGCCTTCCACATCCCCAAACTTATATATACCAACCCTGAGATTGCCATACTTTGGAGGAAAGGGAATATTTTGAGAAATGGCATCTTGGACATATGTGAGTCCTTTCTTTTGGCCAGCCAGTCTCCACATTTTGGGACTCATTCTAGTAGGTCCCAACATTTCAAATGGTCACCATATATAGCATTTTGTCATTCAAAAATAAAATAAAGGCTCTAATGCCTGCTTCTGTCAGGTGATGAGCAGTGTTGCACCAAATCTCCTTAATTCTAACATAGAAAACAAGTAACAAAAAGCTCAGTAGAGTACATAATCTAATAGCAAGACAGATTAATTCAGCCTCAGTAGGAAGTAATACCCACAATTACACTGGGAACATTCTTCTGCCACCAGAAGGAATCAGGAAACTAATTTCAGCAAAGAATTTGCAAATTTAGCCTCTCACTAGGTTAGCCAAGAATAATAAATAGTGGTGATTCACCTATTGACTGCAACTCAGCTATGGCTGGTAATAGTCTCTCCGCAGATATACTCACCTAGGAATCAATATCTCATTGCTCCTTCTTTCACCAGAATCAAAACAGTAGCACTAATCCTAAGCTGGTTCTTAAAAAAAAGAAACAAGCAACAGGTTCTTTGGCGATCTGCAGTCTCATCTCAAAGCTTCTATGGTCTGTAGGCTTGCTACTATTTTCTCCTGGTACGTGCTCTGGATAGCACTTGCAGCAGCACAGTGCAAAAGAGCTAAGGTACACAATGGTCCAAAACCAGAGCAGTCAGGCAAGTCCGATACACACTGGCCAATCAGAGACAGTCAGGAAGTAAATGTCTCTGTGCTCCTTCTCTCATCAGGAGCACAGCTCTAGTGCTAATCCCAAACTGGCTTCTAATCAGCAAATCTCAGTCTGCTCCAGTGACTGGTCATGTCTACGAAGGCTGGAAAATAATGCCTTTGTGCTCCTTTTCTCAACAGTAGCAAAACACAAGTGCCAATCCCAAGGTGATTCCTGAATTACCAGTGACTGGTAAACTTGTACAGATTTTTGTGATTTCAAAAGGAGAATGAAACAACATAATGTAACAAATATCAGTTTGTTGTTGATGTCCATTATTCCTATCCAGAACTTTATCTTCACCACCCCACCCTCCCACTCTTTTGCAACAGTTATTGGAATTGAACTGGAATACCAATTCACATCTTACTTCATGAGATTAGAATAAAAAACAGAATAATCCTTAAGAGAGTGTGCCAGGAGTAAAGCAAAAGTAACATAAAAAATCCAATCTATGTCACAAAAACACATCAGAATTCTTTTTAAAACTGTAAAAGTTTAATAAAACAAAAACAATGACGGTTAGTGCTTTCACACAAAGTGCTTCTTCAGACCATAAAAACTAAAATGAAACAACATGATTAAATTGTATGAACAATTAAACAATTAATATTTAATTATATATAATTATTTACTTTGTAATATTGCGTATTGGAAGATGGCTGCCCAGCTACTTGCAATTGCATTTGTCTCACACTGTATAATCTGTTTACACCAAAGTAATTACTAATGTACAGTCAACAACCTCAAACTCACTGCTTTACATTCTGTTACCGTAAGCTCTATACTGCCCCTGCTTCAATAACAAATATGCTTGCTTACCATCTTAACCTGAAAGTCAACCTATGGAATTATGTAAGGATCTTTCTACCTTCTCTGTCTCAGATCAACCTATCCACTGATACGTTCCCCTCTGTAATGCTTTTCCTTTTTTATTTTCCACCCATGCAGGACTGAAAGAGAAAAAAAACTCTTTTATTTGCAATGCTTTGTGTTTGCAACAAAACAAGCACTTCATTCTGTCAGCTGCTTTTACTGATACACCACCGCCTATGCTCTTACTGATTCCTTCCAAAATGAAGGATCCTGTGAGTCCCACAGGAGGAAAGCAGCAGCATGGCAACTCCCACAATTACTCATGTCTGTATTCTCAACAATATTTGTGGAAAAATCAACATTTTTTTCTTTTTAATGTTAGGCTTCCATTCTTCATGACATCATTGTCTTTAGGCAATACATAGAACCACAATTTCAATGGCTAGTGACCTAAATATGGTCCGTCTACCCAGTACCCCCCAACTAAGTGGATCAAGCCAGACAAAACAGTGTGCATGATAACCTTACCCCATCCACCAAGAAGGAACAACATTTTAACTGAAGATAATAAGCCCATCACATGATAACCTTACCCCATCCACCAAGAAGGAACAACATTTTAACTGAAGATAATAAGCCCATCACATGATAACCTTACCCCATCCACCAAGAAGGAACAACATTTTAACTGAAGATAATAAGCCCATCACATGATAACCTTACCCCATCCACCAAGAAGGAACAACATTTTAACTGAAGATAATAAACTCATCACATGATAACCTTACCCCATCCACCAAGAAGGAACAACATTTTAACTGAAGATAATAAGCCCATCACATGATAACCTTACCCCATCCACCAAGAAGGAACAACATTTTAACTGAAGATAATAAACTCATCACATGATAACCTTACCCCATCCACCAAGAAGGAACAACATTTTAACTGAAGATAATAAGCCCATCACATGATAACCTTACCCCATCCACCAAGAAGGAACAACATTTTAACTGAAGATAATAAGCCCATCACATGATAACCTTACCCCATCCACCAAGAAGGAACAACATTTTAACTGAAGATAATAAGCCCATCACATGATAACCTTACCCCATCCACCAAGAAGGAACAACATTTTAACTGAAGATAATAAGCCCATCACATGATAACCTTACCCCATCCACCAAGAAGGAACAACATTTTAACTGAAGATAATAAGCCCATCACATGATAACCTTACCCCATCCACCAAGAAGGAACAACATTTTAACTGAAGATAATAAGCCCATCACATGATAACCTTACCCCATCCACCAAGAAGGAACAACATTTTAACTGAAGATAATAAGCTCATCAAGAAAAGTCTTTCTTTTGTCATTTCTTAACCCAGTTTTAGGCAGCTTATGAGTCAGGCATGACAATTTTTTTTCACATTTTCCTGTATGCCTCTGCCTACTTCACAATTTCTCCATCCAGATGGTATTCCCAGCACTGCACTCCTCACCGACGGCTCCACCAAGCTGCAATTTTAAAACAAAGGAACCTCAACCCTCCATAACCCCCATAGCTTGTTTGTAAATCCAGTTGCACACTGCAAGATTCCAGATTCTTACTGCCTAAATATCTGTTTTATAGTTGCTAACTAATGCTGTCTCCATGTGCTTTCATCCCCATCTACCTGACACTGTGAAGAATTGGAAGACAGTCCCCTCTGTTCCTGGTTACTGTTCATCTGCATAAACCATTGCTGAATTCTCTGCAGATATTCCTCAAAACCTCCCAGCTCAACCATTATTTGTTACCAAAATGGATGATCCATACATTGCACAGCCCTTTATCCAATCTCATATTGCTCCTTTTATCTCTGACCTGAGCTGATATACCTAAGCTGCCTTCTTTCTGTGCTTCATCTATGCATAATGCTGCCCCCCACCCCACCCATTCTTGTTTTCCCTGAGCTAGTTTAAAGATAGCCTTCCTCTGATGAGTTTGCTAAACTATATCACCTGTACTAAACCTAAAACTTCTTTTTTACTTAGCAATGTAGACACTGTAGCACATCAGTAATAAACTATATAGTGATAGTAATCGTAATAGTAATACTAATAGTAATAGTAATCATAATAGTAATACTAATAGTAATAGTAATCATAATAGTAATACTAATAGTAATAGTAATCATAATAGTAATACTAATAGTAATAGTAATCGTAATAGTAATACTAATAGTAATAGTAATCATAACAGTAATACTAATAGTAATAGTAATCGTAATAGTAATACTAATAGTAATAGTAATCATAATAGTAATACTAATAGTAATAGTAATCGTAATAGTAATACTAATAGTAATAGTAATCATAATAGTAATACTAATAGTAATAGTAATCGTAATAGTAATACTAATAGTAATAGTAATCATAATAGTAATAGTAATAGTAATAGTAATAGTAATCGTAACAGTAATACTAATAGTAATAATAATCGTAATAGTAATACTAATAGTAATAGTAATCGTAATAGTAATACTAATAGTAATAGTAATATGCTCTGTGCTTTTCTTATTACAATGTTTTGAAATTCCAGTTCATGCATATTTGTATAAGTCTAAATAAAATTGTTTCAGAACTGACATCTGTTTGTGTAAGATTCCATGCACCAGTTTCAGGATGCTAATCTTGCTACCATGAATACAGTTCTCTTCTACACGTGTTAAAATGTGATAATAAAAAGAACCATTTCTAAAGCCTAGAGAAATGATTTGTATCAACTGCATTTTGTTTGCTTGCAGTTATAGGATAAGGTATCATGCTATAGGACTTGGGATTTAGTAATCTCTGCCTTATAAATGCTGTAATATGCTCAGTATGGTGTCAGCTATTGATATAATACTCCCTTAGTACCAACACAGCATCTTTATTTTTGAGTGATTATCTTTAACATTGGTTTTCATGCTCAGTATGGTGTCAGCTATCGATATAATACTCCCTTAGTACCAGCACAGCATCTTTATTTTTGAGTGATTATCTTTAACATTGTTTTTCACACCATAAGGGGCATTTTTTCATTTGAGTTACAGACAAACAGATATTTCATCTGACTTTATCATTTCTGCAATGCTTGGTAAAAGAGTGTAATAACATTTCTAAGCAGAAAGTTTCAAACATCTCGAGTACTAGAGGGATCTAGGATAATGACAATTTAGTCAAGTACACTTTTCAACAAAAAAACATAGTCAAAAGTGCATTTGATTAACTAGTAGAAAGCAACACTTTTCATGGGTATAGAACTCCTGGCCTCCACATGATTTCATGCAAGGGGTGTACTCCTCTACCATGAAAATATTAGAACACAGAATAACTTCACTTTGGGATTATATAGAAATTCCCCAACAAAGATGACACCA
This sequence comes from Protopterus annectens, assembly GCF_019279795.1. Lineage (NCBI taxonomy): Eukaryota > Metazoa > Chordata > Ceratodontiformes > Protopteridae > Protopterus > Protopterus annectens. Next base: position 102,700,875 of record NC_056736.1, read on the forward strand.
TTTTTGGTCAGGTAGCAAAATCAAAAGATTCATCCATACTGCCTGCTACCAGTATTTGGATCTATAGTCAGGATTTCTATGAGGCCGTCATCAGAGGTCATATTTTGTCAAGTACTACCTATAGGGCATTTTGAAAGGGTATTTTTAGCTGAGCATTCATGATTTGAGGTCTCTGTTATAAGAAGTATAAAGATGTCAAATTAGAAAAAGTGCATTATTTCATCTTAATGTTGTAGAAAATTAGAAAGAAGCAAATGAAACACTGCAATATAATAGAAAACTTTAAAAGAAAATGTAGTCTGCAAACAATGTGTTGATCCTGATAATTTATATCCTCTGTTGCCAAAGATGTGTTCTGTTCTGCTATAAAAAATCATTTTTCATTTCTGAACACAGATTGCACTTATGACAGAATGTAGCAATCTGGAAAGAATGATGGAATGAGAGAGACAGAATTATAGATAGCATGCAGTATTATTAAATCATTGTATACAATTAATTTTATTCAGATGTCAGATTTTTCACTTTTAAAATTCAATACAAATGCTGTTACCACATCAGTTCTTAGAAAGTGTGGTACTTAAGCTGTTCAAGAGAGTGTCCTCCATGATAGGACATTAAGACCATTGACGCACAGCATACGGCTGAGAAAAGATCAGTAGTGCTAAAATGTCACTTGACCTAAGTTTCGGTAGATTTAATGAAATACTCTACCATTAGAAGTGCAAAAGATAGAAGCAGGAAGAGAGCATCATAAACAGCAGAAATAAAGAAAAGATATCAACTACAAGATGTTATAAAGGTAAAGAAGGATATCGAATAGGCAGGTAAAGGCCTGCAGACCAGCACAGCAAAATGGCTGTCCCTTTATTACCTTTGCAACCTTCAAGTGATACTTTTATATATGGTACTCAGTGGTACAGTCATTCTTCTCTTTTAAATGGTATTTCTGTGGAATACCCTAAAAAGACAGTTCTGTGATCGGTCTTAATGATTACCTGCTCAGTCCTGAAATGTATCTGATACATCAAAAATAAATTAATTTGATTTCTATCTACTTGTCACTGCAGCTATGAAGCAGTGCTAGTCAAACTAGAAGCAATTGTATTCCTTTTTGAATGGAAACATGTGTAATAAAGACTGTTTCTAATTTCCTGTGACACTTAATGTTGTTTTCTGGTACTACATTGAGATAATCTAAATAACGATTTTGAATTTTCAAGCAAGTGAACAAGTATTACTTAAGACTGCAAGTTGCTTTTAAAAGGCAGCTAAAATCAGAAGCTGAATCAATATATATTTTTCTTACCATTATATTCTGTTCATTACTAGAATTTCTGCAGCATAATAAGTAGTTAATAATGTATTTTTATATTTCTTCTACCCCAAAATGTGCTAATGGTGATGGACGTACTTACATTATTTCCAAAGTTTTCTCCTTTCCTCAGTATACTCCCTGTTCTGGATATTAATAGTATAGTGCTTATCAGTCTCTTTCCATATCAGTTTTTTAATGTATTACAATGGCAGTATGCAGAATTGCAGTTTGCATTCAGAATCTCTAACCTGAGTGACCATAAATATTTAAAATGTGTGTCCTTTGCCTTCTTGTATATAAAATGTAAAAAGTATGTTCTTGCAACTACAAAAAGTACTCAAATTTCATTGCATTTTGTGAAAATAAGTTACCTAAAAATTAGGAACACTTAACAGTATTCAGTCCATTTGTGATTCAGTAATGTCAAATATCTTGAAAATTCCAGCCTCAGCTGTTCCTGAAATTGCACAGTAAAAGTGTTGTGAATCCTCACAGGCACAATGGGTGTATGGCAAAGAATAAGTTCTGAAATACCTTACTCTGTGAGCTGTTCCTGGAACAACTATCCTAAGACTGTCAATACTACATGAAAGACAGGTAGAGAAATTCCTGAAGAAATTCTTATAACATTTGAACTGACCTGCAAGTAGCTGTACCTACAAATGGTCTATTGTGATCAGTGTACTCCCCCAGTAAACAAACTGAATACATGAATAAACAAACCAATAAATAAATAAATACATAGTAGAAACAGTATAGAGATGCCGCAGATGGGAAGAAACACCATACTCATGTTTTAATTCTATATAATAGTGTAGGGATTACTTTACTTGGAGGAAAATTAAATACATTTATAATGGTAAGACAGACATGTAAAGAACAGTCATACAAATGAAACCGAAAGAGTGAGTTTTTGTGATGCTGCTCCAGCTAAACAATGCATTATTTTATTAATATTATTCACTGCTATGCTAAAAAACAAAGTCTTCTTTATTTTCAGCAGTAAGCAGGATATACATGGGCAAGGAAGCAAAAAAAAGTTTCACATCTCTTGAGTCTGACAAATCATTATCTTTTAGAATTCCTTTTACCCCCTTGGTTTCACATACTGTGTGCTACCTATTTCCGTATTTATTGGTTTGTGTCTCTGTCTTTTTCTTTCCTCTCTGTCAGTCTCACTTTCTGTTCCCCATCATGCAATACTACTGCAGGGAAACAGCCATACAAAGAATGTTCAATACAGACAATTTTTTTGCCTCCACCACAAGAAATGCATTCATACCTCCCACCCTCTTAGTACAAGAAATCTAAAACTACAGTTTTTATAAGGAACAAACCAAAAATATGGAGCAAACATTTGGACATTCTGTGAAAATCTTGGCAGTTGAAAGGTATGAATACCTTCTACCTGGCACAAGGGTTATTGAACATTTTTATTGGATTTGACAGTCATGCCTCCTTCTGATGATTCTTTCAAGCATCCATCACACTCCACGCAACGTAAAACTTCAAGCCCCTTCCTGAGTCATCCACATATAACTTGATAGTCCCTTGATCTCATACTCTTATTTAATTGCATGGTACCTTTAGGAATCTGGGGATTCCTTTAACACACTTACAGTTTGCTTACATCCCTTTGCTTTCTTTCTGTAGTACTATGTATAACGTGCTCTTCCTCTCCCAACCACATCACTTTGTTATCATTGCATCTGCTACAGATGGCCAGCACTTCTAATACCTTCCCCTGAACCATGTGTACTTCATGCATGTGATAATGGCGTCTACGAACTGCCCACACAATTCCAAATAAGGCTCTACTAACCATCTCTACTGTCTGTGAATAACATTTTTTCTTTTGTTGACACTCTAAATATACCTTTAAGTATTCTAATTTCGATTATTTTGTGAGGCTACGATATCAAATGCCCTGCTGAAGTCAAATGAGGTGACTTAAAGCCTCTTTCAGAACAAATGTACTGCTTGTTCACCATTGTGTTCATAAGCAATATATATATATATAGTCCCAAAAGGGATTTAGTGCTGAAGTAGTAAAACATGCTCTGGACTGGGCTTTAATTCATAAAAAGGATGTAATGTTACACAGATCAATGGTGCAGTCTATAATTCACATACTATTCAGAGATGTTCACTGAGAGATTTGCAGCATGAAAACTGTTGCTATGATGACTGTAATTTTTATATAACCTCCATTTAAACTATACATCCGGGCAATAATTACTGCTTCCTATTCCTAAACCTAGATTGCTCAACTGGAAGTGTCAAGTTTGTAAAACTAAATTGAAACAAAAAATAATAATAACATTGAATGCATTCTAAACACCAGTTTAATAAAATATTAAACTAAAAGGTACATAGTTTAGTTATTACATCCTTCACCAATATTGAAAAATTTACATCATTCATGTCAAACATACTTTCAGACATATTTTGATAATTTATTTATTTTATTTAACATTTGTTTTCCAGGAAAGTCCAACTAAAACAGGATTTGTTAATGTTTCAAAGTTTCAATGTATCAGTAAGGCTATGGACTTCATATGAGGTCATTATTAGCCACATTCTAGCAGTTCAAACACTTATAAACATGGTTCCTATAACATGCAGAAATCTTATCTTTCAGTGAATGTAATAAACCTGCTTGTTGTACCTCTTTTGAGAGTCTATTCAGCCTTCCACATATCCGATAACAAAAGAAATTTCTTCCAACCCTTTCCGTCCTATGATCTAAAACAAAATGGGGAATTGTTTGCTAGGCTTGTATAGGCCCTAGGGCTGATAGCCTAGTGCCAACCTATGAACCTATAACAAACACTGTTATTCCTAGTATGTAAAGTATAATGTACAACTTGAATGCCCAATATAGTGTGAATTTCTTGAGTATTAAAACACTTATATACAAGTATTATATTATCCCTAAGCAGCCTATATGCAACACTATGCAATTTATGCTGTTTAGGATGAGGTTCGTAACTAAGCTTTCTTACTGCTCCACTGTACTTAGCAAAAAGGTTTGAGGTCAATTTAATCTTTTTTATGTCCTTTCATGAATATGTTCAGAAATCATGTCCAAGCTCAATCATGGACATCATCAAATACATGCATCTGGAGTGTTTCTCCCCGGGCATCCGCTGAAAATTGGCTTCGTTCCAAGTCGGACTTTCCCGGTTAACAAATGTTAAATAAAAATAAATAAATAAATCTAAGATTTGAATAGTGTCAACAAGAGTGCTACGCTTTTATTCTCAGTGGTATAAAAGAGCATTTTATGCTTGCAAAGCGTGGTCTTATTGTCTGATTAACAGGATGATTCAAATCAATGTAGTTTAAAACCATGACCCCTGTGGACTCTGATATAGTATCATTATTCAAAGAAGAGATGAGCAATGGTTATTATTTGGTTCCATATACATAACTTTACATTTAGTACAGTTAAATGAAACTGAGTTAATAATAAAACCCATCAAGATATTTCAGTATGCCCATATCAGAAACAAAATCAAATGCTTGGCCAAGATCTAAATTAATAATATCCACAGAGATATTGCTATAGAGGGCCATAACATTAACCAAGATTGCTAAACAGGGTCTCCAGGAAACAAACCCATTGTTTCACAATGAAGGTGCCCACTTTTATAATTTAATTCATTATACATTGGAAACGTGTACAATGCACTTTGCTTCAGTTCAGCATGTACTGCACTGGTGTTTTGTATACTAATGTTAGCCTTGTCTATTACCCATCAACGGGATAGATACAGGAGAAGGAAAAGCATGCTCAGCAGTGTATCAGACAAATTAGGCTGCCAACAAAACCTGAAAGTATTTACTTGGCTTGGATTACCCTAGATGACCATCAGGCAGGATGACTACACATGAAAATGGGTGTCATTCATATTTGACTATGGAGATAAAGGAGAATCATGCGGTAATAGGGAGGCACTAACATGTACTGCAAAGTATCTGCTGTCTGCAGAACAGAAATAGGGTTCAATTGCTTAGATATAGCAGTTATGCACACCTATGTTGTGGGAAGCCCTACTGCTGAAATATAGCAGTTATGTGCATCTATACTGAGTGGACAGAGGACATTGTCTTCACCCTATGTTGCACCACAGTCATGGCCAGAGGTGATTCACAGGACGTACAGGCTTTCTGACCATTCATATGAAGCACATACCATGCAGATAAAATTGTAGTACATGATGCACCATGATTACACTAAAAAATGTCTAAATTATATCCTGGTTCAGTGCTGCTATAGCATGAGATCTGATCTTAACAACACTTAGAGTGATGCTTAGCAATTATTAAGCACCCCTGGTCATTGTTAATAATAATGAGTTCTTGACATGGACGCCAATTTTCCCCTGTTCAGCTTCACTCCCAATGTGAATTTCTTGGTAGCCATTCCTTGCATGGACAACATGTTCATTATTATCAGTAACCTGATCATAATCTTCTATGTCTGTTGCAACCAACTTACTGTTAGAATGATGATAGTTTTTCTCTGCCATAGGGACAGGTCATTGTTAAATTATGCTACTGTGTTTTTTTTTTATTTTTTTTTTTGCACAGTTCTGTGTAACAGGATATATCTGTGCATCCCTTTCTTTCTCTGCACTTACATTTTGGCTCAGTTCTAGATGTGATGTTGCTACTCAGATATTTTAAGTGTAGCAGCAAAGCCCATTTACATAAACATTGGGGATATTGCCACTGTTTTCATTGCCATAGGTATACAGTTGTAACTACATAAATGCTTGAATGTGTTTTAATGTGTGTTTTCTGATTCATGGGTTTGCATATCTACTTCATACCCAGACTTCTCCAGGTAAGTATTGGCTTATGCAGCCATTCTGGAGAAGTTTGACTACCTTTGTGTACTGTGTATGACTAATATCCATTTTATATGGTGACACAATGTTGCAAAAACAATTTCCAAAGCCAATCCTTAGCAAAAATGCTCATACTAACTCTGTCAGACATGACCTTCCTGTTGTGACTACACACTGCTTGAGGTCCAGTACAAAACTTAATTTATGCATTCCAAAAAATTGCTTTGAGCAGTGATTCAAATTATTGATAGTTTCTAGGCTTTGTCATGCTCCTATTTTTTTTTTTTTTTTGCATTTCTTTTAATTCAACGTTATAGTGTAGATCTCAATCAAGTTATATAGCAGCAATTGTTTTATTCATTTAATTTTGACACATTTCCATTATGTATATTGTTCCAGATCTCCTTTCTTTCAGTATCATTCCAAATGTATAACATTACAGTTTATATAACATCTTTATTCAGAGGCTATCTGTTCTGCATATTGACATTTTATTTAACCTTCCTGTGCTCTGCATCATTAATTCTTATAATTCTTTATGATTTCCCAAGTGTTGAAGCTATTACACCCCAACTTTATAGTAATGTATTACCATTTCATTGCTTCTGTTTAATTTTGCCTGTATCTCATCTTCCTAATTTTTGATAGTGAATTCAAATTTACAGTTTTTTTTTTTTTTTGCTTTGTAGTTCTCCATGAGTTCTGTGATGCCTGTAGGCAGTTTGGCAGTTTAAAGACTGTAAATGTAGCCCATAAAACAAGAACATTTTAAGTAAAAATGAGGGACGTGTACAGTAATTCTGAAATTATGACATTTCAGAGTATTCCCTCTTGCTCTGAGGTACAGTGACCCGCATAAAAGGGATATGGAGGTGTATCTCTGCAAGTCAGGCAATGTAAGTGGTAATAATATAAAAAGTGAAATATAGCCAGCCAGACCGAAACATGGGGAAACAATAAAAATAACAGTCTGATCATGCAGGACTAATTCACTATAAAATTTAGTGAGTGTTTGCGAAGGAAAAGACTTCATCGGAATGACAAAACAAACCAGAACTAAAACATTTGCAAAATACACACCAAGCATCTGATCAAAAACCACCAATAAAGATTATTTCACTCTGTTGTGTTTCTCTTTCAAAATACAGTTGGACACATAATCATTTAATCCTGGTGGTCTATCAGCAGCTAATTCCACTTGCTAAAATAGTTCTTTTGTAAGTAAATTATTTTGCCAGTCCCCCCACCCCAGTTTTGATATTGAACCTTCTTGAACTGTACTAAAATTCAGACAAACAAGACTAGGTTTTGCCAGACCATTGTTGCTATCATTGATATATTCTGTCCCTAAGCCTTTTATCAATCTTACCCACATAATAAGGTGAACATAGGTTCATAGGTGTGTACTAGGCTAATGGCCTTGGAGCCTTTACAAGCCTAGCCCATAGAAGTGCCATGGAATCATCCTGCCCGATGTTAGTTCCCAGTGCCTCTATCAAGTAGAGCCACTGGAGTGATCCCTGGGTGAACTTTCTATTACCCATCCACTTATCAAGATTTCTCTTGAAAAGGGACAGTGAGGTGCTCTGCTTGACATGTATGGAAAGTCTATTCCAGAGCATGGGCAGTCTCTGGGTCAGGAACCTGTCCCTCCAGCATGTTCTTTTGATTGTGGTAATGAGGTTGAGGTCTCTGGACTGTGTGGTGTGGAGGGATTGGGATTTCTTTAGATATAGGATTTCTAATAGAGTTGGGTCAGACATGGCTTTGTAAGTCAGGTAAAGATCACCGCTAAGTAGGTGATATGAGACAGAGAATAGCTGGAGTCTTTTGAGTCTGTCCATGTAGGGCATGTGAGGGCATGTGTTTAATGCCTAGGATCCTCTTCATGGGGTATTTCTGTGGCCGCTCCAGCTGTTGCAGGTGTCTAGTGAGGTACATGCCAAATGGGGCATTATATTCAATGATTGGTCTAATGAGGGAAGAGTAGAGAGAGATGATGACCTCTTTCTTCCTGGATGCAAAACCCTTGGTAATGAGATGTGCCACACAGAAGGACTTTCTGACCACAGTGGCAATGTGGTGGTCGAAGGAGAGGTTGCTGTCAACCTGCATCCCCAGATCTCTTATAATGCCTTCAGTGTTCAGTGGGCTCCCATCAATGTGGTAATTAGTGGGAACTGAGTTTTTACCAAAGGGAATGACAAAACTTTTTTTGGCATTAAGCTTAAGGCCATGGTTTCGACCAGTCATTGGTCTCAGTGAGGCCTTTCTGTAGGATGTCTGCATCACTTGGGGAATTAATAATGGCTCCCAGCTTGCAGTCATCTGTGAACTTGGTCAGCCAGAGTCCCTTTGTGGGCTGGACTTCTGAGAAGTAGATGCCAAACAGGTGAGGTCCCAGGACCTATCCCTGTGGGACTCCACTCATGACTGGTCAGCAATCTGACTTGGAGTCTACTACTTTCACACTGTGTGTTCTATCTGTGAGCCAATTTGCAACCCACCTAGTGATATAGCAATTGATGTCTAGTTTGATGAGTTTATCCTGAGTTAGGAATGATATCAAAGGCCTTGGCCAGATCGAAGTAGGCTTTATGCACTGCCTTACCTTCATCCACAGCCCTCGTGACTGATTCAAAGAAGTCAACCAGGTTGAGCAGGCACGATCTCCCTTTTACAATGTCAAATTGCTTGGGGTCTAAAGTTTGGAGATTTCCTAGATCTTTGTTAATCAGGTCCATGATGATGCACTCCATAGCTTTACATATCAGACTCATCAGGCTAATGGGGCAATAACTCCCAGGGTCTGTAGTTGCTCCCCTTTATGGAGAGGGATGACTGTAGCAGTGTGCCATTCGGTAGGGACAAAGCCTGAGGTGAGGCTGTGACTGAACAGGCCACACAGATGTGGTGCCAGTTTGCTTTGTAGTTCATGCAGAACACAGCCAGGGATATTATTGGGTCGCATGGAAGCTGTATTCTTGGCCTTGGACAATGCAGCTTCAACCTGTGCTGCAGTAATGCTGGGTGCCTGGCATTCGTCTGGTATTGTGATTGGTTTGAGGTACATGTTACAAGATGCACCACACCAGCAGTATAACAATTAAATAAATAATTTACTATAAATAGTTATAACACTGACGCACCTACACTGCTTGCAGGTGCCACATTTTGCTATACCAACTTTAAAATTTGATGTGGTTTAGTCCTATCCAAACAGGCCTTCATTTTAATGTCACCCTTATAATATGAATGTGGTTCAATACCTACCTTACTGGAAAGACAATCAAAGTGGTCAGAAGCTTGTCAGTGCTTAGATTTATTATTCCTAATTTGTTTATTATCACTAGAAAATGCCAAATACTTAGCTTTGAAATAAACATCATCATTGCCTTGTACTTTATTGCTATCATTAATGAGTAGAAGCTTCTGTAAAATTGAGACAAAACTATTACTTTTAGATAAAACTGTGATAAAAAGCTGACATCAGAAATAAGTTCCAGGTGATATGATATATCAATAAAAAACTGTTTAAAAAAATTCATTGTCAAAAAACTTGTCCTCAAATATGAATTGAAACAAATATACTAACATATCCTTTGAAAATAATTTTCTTCATCCAAAGGGGTGGTTGCTCTGAAAGCACAAATAAGAATTACTGAAAGATGGCTTTCTAAAAAATTTCAGATTCAAAGCAATTCTATTCAAAATTCTTATAACTTGTTACATCAATAAAACTACTAGAAATAGAAGAATGATACATGAGCCTTAAAAAAATCTGTACTTTTCTCCAAAAAGTCAAAAAATATCCCTAGTTCACATAATGAGCTCTTCTGTAATAAAAAATATAATCTAAAAATGCATATACAGTTTTGACACTCTGGAAATAAGAAGTTTGAAAAAAAAGGCACTTCTCCCAATAAACCAAAACAGGATGGCAAAAATGATTGCTGTAGCAGCACCCATTGCAACTCTAAAACTCCACTTCTTCTTCTTCTTTCGGCTTTTTCCCGGTTAGGGGTTGCCTGTCTGCTCATGATTGGCAGTGGAGTTTTACAGTGTCAATGTGCCAGCCCAGTGTCCAAACTTCCACAGAAGGCATGCACTCATGCCTAGAGCCAATTTAGAATATCCAATCCACCTACAGCGTGCCTTTGGGATGTGGGAGGAAACCGGAGCACCCGGAGGAAACTCACACAACCACAGGGAGGACATGCAGACTCTGCACAGAAGGCACCCCAGCCTAGGATTGAACCAGAGAACCTCTTGCTGTGAGGTGGCAATGCTAACTGCGGCACCACCGCAGTCACCCAACTCTACAACACCGCTAAACAACTCGTTTTCAAACATAAAAAAAAATATTTGATAGGACAAGCTCAATAAAACCACAAACCAAATCAATGTAAGTGCCACCAAGAAATTTAGAATCAAGAAAAATGTCACAAAACCCTTCCAATCCCAAACCCTAAAGAATAACTGCAAATTAATCTTTCATCTCTAGTAAATATATTGTATAACAGAGCATTTGTGTTTCTCATATTTTATATTTGTTATAGTGTCTAATGTGTTTAGCAAATATAAAAGCTTAGTTTAAAAAACTCCTGCAAAAACATTTTCAGAATAATTGGCTATGCTCATGCCATTCACCAGGCTAACGCTTAAAAAGGTAACTCCACTGTACCCCAACTACTCTCAGACAGTCTGTTTCATGAATACATAATACTGCCTCTTTTTAGGTCTTTTGAGTAGATGTCTTTTGATACTTTATACTTCAATGTTTGACTTTTGTATGAACTGTTAATTTAATATATTCCATACTGTATGTATCATCTCCTTGTGTGTATGTAATGAAAACTCTCATAACATGATATTAATGTTCCATGTAATTTCCTGATATTCTATGTATGTGTTGTTTGGAGCCCAGCGCTCCTTGCATATTAATGAAGTCATGCTACTGAGGGAGACCTGTGTACATGGTTACTGAATCAGTGCTAGGGGGTGTGTTACAGTGCTCACAGATGTGTAACACACCCCCTGCACTGTGAAAGTGCTGTACAGTACTAAAACAAGATATTCATACAGTAGTTTAGTTATTTCACATGGGGGGGTGTTACAGTGTCTGTAACACACCCCCTGCATGTTAAAGTGCTGTATGGCACTTAGAGATTAAAGAAAGTGTCCTCAGACTCAGAATTTTTTAATCATTTATGTCACACAGGGGGTGTGTTACAGTGTCCGTACCATACCCCCTGTATGGCAGGGAAAGTAAATGTCCCAATGTGTTTTTTTTTCTTTCAAGTTTTTTTTTTCTTTTTTTTTCAAGTCTAAGCATAGCTGTTCATATTTGCACCACATGGCTCATTGCTCAGCAGTGCTTAAACATAATGAAAAGTTATATAGAAATATATAGCTGAAATCTTCACAGTGGAGTTAGTTCAATGGTTAGAGTCACGGCTTTGTGTGCAGTAGGTGCACAGTTTGAATACCAAAAGAGGCCATTCAACTTTTACATCGGAAAGCATTTCTATTTATATGTCTATTTTTTTTTTACCTAGTTATTGATATTTGTCAGCCAGGTTACTGCAGCTGATCCAGAATCCCTGTATCAGTGGATATATGAGGTGAAAAGCCCCAGTTAAACACAAGTGTCCAATACAGTTCAATCACACACCAAGGTACAGTAATTAAAGTAAAATACAAACACATAACAATAATGCATCAATAATGAGTAATTAATGTCAATATATATTTATATTATCATGTAGAACTCTTGTTTGCCCTTAGTTAAACCATGCTATGCAGTGCTGAGCCAAGCTAAGCAATGCTTAAACAGGACCTGTCTGAGCAATATCAGCAATGGTTAGCTCCACTTAGCCAGTTTGAGCAGTGCTAAGCATTCCCATTCTAAGCAGTCTTCAGCTCAGCTAAGCGGATTTGTGCACCGCTAAGCACTGCTAAGCTCTTGCCACTTTAAGCACTCCTCAACACAGCTTAGTGGGTTTGCGCACTGCTGAGCTGTGCTTAACATTTTTGAAAATGGTCCAATGGCAGCAAAGGATGGGAAAATAGCCATATTTAAGTCACACAGGTGGAAAGACAGGAAGAACCTGCTGGGGTTTGACCCATGCAGGAACTATGGCAGGAGCTGGAGAGGGAGCGTGCTCCTGGGCACAGTGCTGGGGCATTTTGGAGTCTAGGGTAATGGCTGGACTCCTTGTTGAACACCATGATGACAAACTGCTGCAGGGCCAGTACCAGGGCTCTCAATACAAGTCTGATGCCTGGGACAGTCTGGCACAAGACCTCACCAATGCCACTGGAATCATTATGATGACCTGAAGTGGAGAAAGGGGGCACTCTTGGCCCAATGGATCCAAGATGCATGGACGGGAATGCCCCAGTAGTTTGTAAGTATAGCAACCATCGCTTTAACAAATTCTAACATTAATATGTGATAGACATGTATGCATAATGGTGTTTTCCCCTTACAGCTGCAGAGGAGAGGACTTGCAACATGAAAGCATACACAGGGTGCCTGGAGAGGCTGTGCCAACAGTGTGGTGAGTACAGATCTATCTTGCAATATATAGTACAATAAATAAGAAAGAGTACATTTAGCAACCATGAAATAAAGACTGCCAGTGGCCCAAGCTCTGTAAAGGCATTACAGCCGAGGCGCTAGAAATGTATTGCTGCTTGACATTTTTGAATGATTAATTTCTGCTTGACATTTTATACATATTTGTTATTTTATTAAAGTAATCTTTTGAGCGTGGGCCACTGGCAGTCTTTCTTTCATGGTTGCTACATATATTTCCATTTTTTGTGGTTTTATAATAAGAAAGAATATATTGTTTACTGCCATTAGGTATAGTGTTTTCTGAGTGTACTGCAATAAAATGTGTTCCAGACCCACATTGATATAAGTGAGTAATGCCAGGTACTGTGCAATACAGATGAAGGCATAAAACAAGCTACTATTAATGAAAGAAAGGTAATACTGTAGTAATACTGTGTAGGAATGACATAAGTATATACTGCAATAACGCTAAGCATCTTGTAAAAAAAGTACACTGTGATGGAAACCGTAAAGGTAATAACTGGCATTCATTCATCATCAGCAGGATATCTAGTACAACTGCATTCAGAATTTTGAATTTAATACACCACTATGTCATGTCACCCTCAATAAAGTTATACCCACCAACTGTTGTGTTTATTCTGGTCTGTTGTTAAAGAAATACAATTGTACATGTGCTCCACAGCAAATATGGCTATGACACCATGAACTGAGTGAAGCTTTGCTGGTAAAAAAGTGTTATGCTAGAATGTAGATGTGGAACTGTAAAACAAGATAAAATGCAATTTGATATATGTTCTGCACTAAGATCTGAACCTTGAATAGTAATGTATATTGTATTATGATGTGTGTGTTTCACTCAGGATTGTTTTGTGTTAACCTTTGCATTTCAACTCTACATATTCCTGAATGTAGGTACGCTGATGCAAGCAAGTATGAGACTGTAATAGGTGGAGAATGCAAATATACAATGTGCAAATGTATACTGGTCGGGTATGCAACCCAGCACAATACTATGGTCTGTACAGATCACACATATTCACATCCACTAGGGCTTAAATGTGTACACCTGCATTCCAAGTATTAATACACAGTTCACCAACTATTTCTGTCATGAATGAATCTCATGCATGTATGAGCAACTGTCACTGCAGTCTTCTATGACACTCTACTGATATTACCAGGACAGACTTTGTAACCAAGTGAGTTTTAGGCACAAATAAGTCAAGTAGCCCACAGCAGTGGCCCAGTAGCTCAGTCTGATAAGTAATAGATATGTTGTTCATTTTTGCACAAACAGACCAGGGTCTGAATCCAGGGACTGGAACTAACATGTATTTATAGTTACAGATAAGTCATCTTGCCTATTTGTAGAAACTGTCATGCACATGTAACAGATATTTTCTCCACAGGGCTTACAGGTAAAGAAATGTTTGTAGTAGCTGTATGACAGGTATACTAATAAACAGTGTCCAGATGTACTAGTGTGTAAACAGCAGTGCTCAGCAAGTTGATAGCACTCCAGTAAATAAAATGTCAGACAGTACAGTAGTATTCCAACTGAATTAGACCACTTAAATGTTCTACTGTTGGTACGGCTGTATGGCAGGTATGTGTGTGAATGTGTGCTGATAGTCCAAACGCATGCCTACAAATTACAGCAGGTTAGGTATATATATCATGCACTGTGCCTGATGCATGTCTCTCAAGTGTCACACTGTCACAGCTACTGATCACTGTTGCCATTAACCTTGGACACAGACATAATTCCATTTGAAGTATGCCAGTAGCACACTCACACAACATCAGTGCAGGGTACACCTTGTTAGTCATATACTGTATGTTACCCTGACATATACGAGTCTCCTGTAGTTATGTACCTATAGTTTTTTGTTCTTACAGCTGGGCCCATACCATTTCATGTTGACAGCTTGAGAGGTATGTATGTGCTACAGAAGCTTTAGGAGACATGTGGATGCAAAGTAAGGGCAGACCTGTAGAGTACTGAGCAGTACTGTTGTGAAAAATATAGCATATGCAGTTGTTAATGGAATGGTTTCTCTCCCCCACCCCTTATCTGCACCACAAATTATTATTGGTATACTATGAGTATGGTTTAATTTCCATATATATGGTTTTGAAAAACTTATGTACTCACTGGCAGAACTGGCCTGGCTAGAGCTCCCTCACCTCCTTCAATGGTACCAACTCACACTCTTCCACAAACTAGTAAACCATCCACTAAAAGTCCCATCCCTCCAGAATTTACTCCAACCTTACCTTACCACCAGACCACTAAGATCCAGCAACAAAAACCTCCTACAGGTAATAAGAGCCAATAACTCTTAAGTGTAACATACCCTAAGATAAAAAAGCTTCTCAGTTTCTATATTGTAAAAATTCTATGTAAGCTCATAGATCTTGCTCTTGTTTGTATTAAGCTATTTATCCTGAATGCATGAAAGGTACCTCGAGTGTAACCTACCCTAAGTTATAAAAGCTTCTCAGTTTCTATATTGTAAACTTTTTTGTTTTCTGCTTTACAAGATTGTAATATCTGTATATTTGTTCACTAGTCTGCTGTATTTCCAAAGTTTCCTTTTTCCTTTCATTTTTACTAGTCCACAGTAACTGTATAATTGTAACCAAATACCTTACTGTAACCTTGCTACTTTTTTTTGGAGCTTTTCTCCCCAAGACTCCATTGAAAATGGGTTATTTTTGGCCCAGTGGACTATCCTGGTAAACCAACTGCAAATAAATAAATAAAAATAAAATAAATAACTCTGATGGGGAAGCATTATTCTCCTGCACTATAGCCAAATTATGGAACTCCCTCCCACCCTCAATTACCTCTGTAACCTCTTGCACCCACTTCAAATCCTTACTAAAAGCACACTTAAAAACTGGCAGGATATGCCCTTGCAACCCCCCCCCTCTAGTGTCACCCACTCCACCCACCCACTACCTCTGTCTGCCCCCCACTAACTACCTACTTTTAGCAAGCTTGGCTACTCCTACTCCTAGCTACGTACCATATAGTACTAACTTCTTGTGGCAACAAGTGCTAATGTCTGTTATGTACTTTACAAACAAAATTGATTCAGTTGTCCACTGATGAATCATGTCTACATCTGTAACTATGTTCAACATCTGTCACTATGTCTTAAACTTGGGCTATGTTCTACAGCTGTTTTACAACTATGTCTTATTCTTGTATTATGTTCTTCAGCTGGTACAATGTCTATAATTTTTAAATGCTATTTTTCTCAAACTGTATAATGTCAGTAACACTTAATGTGGAGCTTTTCTCCCAGGGCCTCCGTTGAAAATGGACCTGTGTCCAGTCAGACTTTCCCAGTCAACAAATGTAAATAAATAAATAAAATAAATAAAACATGTTGTGCCTTGTGTTGTATTTTGGTTCATATATTTCAATGGTTGCATACTAATATACCTTGTTGAAATTCCACTGTTGTTGGCCTCTTGCCATAACTGTTTCTGGCATGGTGTTACAATAAAGACTGTTATCCTATTTATGCCTGTGTTCCATATGCTATACAATTCTATTGTTCTAGATTAATTGGAACACACATGCATGCTGTTACAACTAATGTTGAAATATTTTGTTTATGACTAACCAATACACTTTGACAAACCTCAACACTATAGCATGTTTGAGTAGGCATATCTGAGCAGATCCACCTGTCCTGCCTCATTTGGCCATGGCACTGGGTCCTAGCATGTTTGGGACCTAACCTCAAGCTGCCTCCTCTGCTGGTCCTGCACCACCTTCAGGTGGAACTGCCTCAGGGGACTGGGCCCACCCCCCAGGCACAGATGTGGAGAGGACCCTGTCATCCGACAACAGTTCCAAGGTATGATGTGCAGGGTCATCCAGCAGGACTTGTATGACCTTTTGCACCAGATAGAGGGCAGACTGGCACACCTCAATGGGCAGGCTGGCCCTAGCGCCCAGTCCCCAGCACAGCCACCTTCTGGGCTGTGAAGGGCCAGTGGTGACTGCCCATGGGTGGGGACCTCAGTCACACTGTTTCCATCTGCCGGCACTTGGTCCTCCGATTCCCAACCACCCTTCCTGTCCAAAGTGTTTACCCCCTCTCATGTGTCATACACTGCCCCTGTCTACTGTCTTGTCTGTCTTGTCTGTCTGCAAAAGCAACCTGTCTTACCCAACCTACCTCCCCAAACATACCTATAACCCTTCCCCAACATTCCACTCTCACCTTAAAAAAAGGGCAACTGTGCCAAAAAAATGCCTTCCCATACATAGCTCTCCATTTTGCACCCATGTACACTGCCATTTTCCCCATGAATTAATCAACAAAGTTATGTGACCCACACCCCTCCCTGTGGGGTGTCAGGCTCCAAATTTCAAATTGTTCACATCAGGCACAACTGTTGCTGCTATGGTCCTTTCCTACACCCATCCTGCACATCCCCTAGCTGCCTTTCATAATGTTCCCCCCTGCTTGCCTCCATTTTACCAATTTCCTATCCCACCTTTTCTCTTTTTTTTTTTGAAAATAGCATGGGTTTAAGTGGCGCTAAGTGAAGCTAATCAGACCTAAGCTCTGCTTGGCATTGCGTCACATTGTGCAAACCTGCTTAAAACTGCTTTAATTACTCAGCACAGCAACAAAATAACCAGTCCTGGCAAGTCTCAAAACCAGGACCCTGTGCACTAGAGTGAGAGCAATAAACTACTAGGCCAAATCAGGTCTAGGGATTAAGTGCTTCTTTTTAAATATATCATGCAGTACAGTCATGTAACAGTAGAGAAATAAAGACACTGGCACCAAATCTTGACTCCAAGACTGTGTGGACTAGAGTCAAAGCAACACACCACTAGGCTAAATCAGCTCTGGGGAATTAGTCCTGCTTTTGTAAATATATCATGCAGTAATCATGTAACAGTAGGGAAAAAAAGACATCACTGGCAGGTATTGAACCCAGGACCTTATGAACTGCAATCAGAGAAACATACCCCTACACCAACTCAGCTTCAGAGAATTAATACATTTTTTCTAAATATATCATGCAGTACAGTGACATAACATTAGGGGAAAAAGACACTGCTGCCAAGTGTTGCACCCAGGACCTTGTCAACTACACTACTAGTGCATTACACCAGTAGGCCAACTGAGCTTTGGAGAACAAGTAGTTTTTACAAACATATCCTCATTGCCAGTGACACACTACTCCTATATATACTAGGACAAATCACATTTTCTAGGGTTACCACCTGTCCCACTTTGTGAGGGACAGTCCCTCTTTGGGCAGTTGTGTCCTGCCAAAACATTGACAAAATGGCTAATGTCCTCAGAGATTAAGACAAAAATGTTCCTTATATGTTATGTAATACTTGCATAAAACTGTTATTCTGTATCTGAAATACCTAAATGTTATCAGAAACAGAATAAGCAACTAAAATGCTACAAGAAGACACTTTTATTTAAGCAAAAAGTGAAATTCTGTCCTTTGTACTGGCCAAAGGTATGTTTTGGATGTTTGTACCAAAAATGTCCTAGTTTGGGCATTTGAAAAAGTAGCAACCCTAACTTAGGCCTCAGATTCAGACAACAAACTAGGACACAGACAAATAAATGCTGCTGCTGGATGTATATGAGGTCTACAATATCAGATACAGCTGACAACTGCACAGACTGTTACTGAAGGAACACAGTTCTGCACCCTACTAATGGCAGGGTTGTCATAAAACCTATTATGTATGCTGACATACTGGCAATGCAGTGCACAGTGGGGCTACAAACCATGACAGACAACTCAGTGTCACACGTCATACCCATCTGAACACACATGTCCATGTCAATCATGTGTAACACACTGTATGCATGCACATATGTCTTACAAATAAACCTTTCATAATATAATATATTATAATACATATGTCATATAATTATATATATATATATATATATATATATATATATATATATATATATATATCTATATATATATATATATAATTAATATATAATATATATTGTTAATATATTACATATAATCTGTCTGTCACATTCCTAGCATGTGTCACATCTGGAAACCCACAGTCCTAACTCACAGCCCAGTCTGTGGCACAACAACTACATGCATGTCAATACAACATAAGAATAACTGAGTCATGCAAAGTCCAGCAAAGCTGGTTGCTCCCACTGCAGTCACTGCCACCCACAGTAGCATGTTAAAGACCTACAGGGTGGGACACATTTCACAATCATGAATATGTGTTCTAAATGTCAGCTACTACTCTCTGGATAGCACTATTATTTAACATATGTACCAGAGGCACATGCTTCACTTGGACTGTTATAGGTACCCTCAACCAAGCCATGCTATGACAGAACAGCTGACACTGGTCCCTCACTGACAGTAACAGCTTGCTGTCCCCTATGTCTTCACAATCTCTAATCTGACTCCTGGCCAGAATGCAGCAGCTGTGGCCTGCTACACATGCAGTAGTATGTCCAGCTACCTGCTATAGAACTAACATACCTCCCAAACACCTGGAAGAGAGCATCCACACAACACCCATACATCAAGGGTTGGGGGGTGCTCATGTAAAAGGAACATGAATTACAGTCTCCCCCTACAAACATACACAGCTGATAGAACAGCATCAACTATAGCAGCATGCACATTCAGATAAAAAGGATCTATGACACTCACATCTGCCTGTCTTCTTACTGACCCCAACACACATTGCTCAACAGTACACTGCTACAGAATTTGAAAGCCTGTTAACAATGGCCAGACATAGCATGCAAAATTGTAGACATAACACATCAATCCAAACAGTGGATAGTATTGCTATCTACCCTCTGTGATACTGTAACTTCCACACCTCGATAATGTCCTCCTCACAGGCCAGGAAATGAGGCAAGGCCTACATGAAGGTCTTAATTATAGCACTGTGTTGCCATGCCATTGGCCAATGGAAAGGCAACCCAGCTGTTCTGGATGGAATTAGCAAGTGGGAGTCACAAACTGGTGCACAGGCAATCACCTGTTCATGAGCATTACCTACAAAAAGCAAGCTGCTGCCTATGATGAACAGATCTGACCCTTTATTTATAAAGACAGACTGCGATTGTCTAGGATACTACAACGGGCTTTTGTCAGTCAAAGCAGTACAGCACTGTACCAGGTATGTCATTGAATGAAGCATGTAATGGAATGGAGATGGGGGAATGCAGTCATGGGAAATAATAATTTACACTGTAGGTCTCAACAACATTAGTTGGACTGACATGTTGCTGTTACTCTGCTGTCCAGCACTTACGGCCATCTCTTATGGCTCTGTCTGCAGTGACATAGATCACAGCTCTGGCCTCTGAATTACCCCAGCAAAGGTCAGCTCATGTCTGACTGCAAATTTCATTGTGTGTTGTACAATACTGACAGTAAGAACTGGTGGATGCAGCTGGCATATGACATCATGTACTGTTAGTGAGCCCCTCTCAGTCTGTGAATGTAATACGGGCTTAGTTCAAAGATTGTACAGTTGTCCCTCATCATTAATGACATACTCTGGCTAGGTCACTGTGTACTCCACACCTGCATCTAATTGCCTGACACCTATGGCTAGCATACCTGGTGACCCCCTGCAGCAGAACAGCAGGTTATAGGTACTAGTACTGGGGGGACACTGGTTCTGGCTCAGCAGCACTGCATACATATTGAGCATACAATGTAAGGGAATGCATACAGTACCAGATATTCATGTACCATTACTGTGTTCCCAAGGGTCTGCCATGTCACAGACACATTCCCCAAACTCTGTGGACAACCATCACATACTGTCCAACTGGTGTCCGGAAATACACATTTGTCTGGCAGGGGCTCTACATCTATGAGGCACATACACACATGTTGCAAACATCTTGGTACTGTACTGCAAATGTCAGACAGCTATGAGGAAGGCACTCTACACCACATAGGTTCATAGGTAAGTCCTAGGCTATCAGCCCAAGGGCCTAAGTAAGCCTAGCCAAGAAGGTTCCCTGGCTTACGCCACCCAAGAAAGTTAATTTCCTGTGCCCCTGTCAAGCAGGGCTACAGAAGTGATCCCTGGGGTGTAGTTCCTATTTCCCATCCACTCATCAAGATTTTTCTTTGAAGAGTGCTAATCAGGAACTTTACTTGGCATAGATGGGTAGCTTGTTCCAGAATATAGGAAGTCCCTGGGACAAGAATCTATCCCTCCAGCATGTACTGTTTATTGTGGATACAAGGTTTAGATCTCTAGTGCGTTTAGCTCAGAGAGATTGGGATTTCTTAAGGTGTAGCATGTCGAACAGCTCTGGGTTTAACATAGTTTTATATGTTAGGCAGAGATCTCCTAGGAGTAGGCGATATGCTACAGAGTAAAGCTGAAGTTTTTTGAGATGGTCAGTGTAGGGCATCTGTTTGAGGCCAGTAATCCTCTTTGTGAGGTACTTCTGTGGCCTTTCCAGCTTCTGCAGATGTCATTTGAGGTAAATTCCAAAAGGGGCATTGTACTCTATAATTGGTCTAATGAGTGCCGAGTAGAGGGGAACAATAACCTCTTTTTCCTGGACGAGAACCCTTTTGTGATGAGGTGTGCCACATAGAAAGATTTCCTGTCTACTGTAGTGATGTGATTATCAAAGGAGAGACTATTGTCCACCTGGGTCCTAAGGACTCTTATCACACATTCGGCATTAAGTAGACTGCCGTTTATGTGGTAACTCATGGGTACAGAGTTTTTACCAAAGGGGATGACAATGCACTTGTTGGCATTGAGCTTGAAGCCATGCCTCTAACACCAGGCATCTGTCTCAGTGAGGCCCTTCTGTAGGATCTCCACATCATTTGGGGACTCGACTATGGCTCCTAGTTTGCAGTAATCTGTGAAATTCGTTAGCCAGAGGCCTTCTGTGTTAGCCTGTACTTCAGAGAAGTAGATACCAAACAGGAGAGGTCCCAGGACTGAACCCTATTGTACTCCACTTGTCACTGGTTTGAAATCAGATTTGGAGTCTGCAACTTTTACAGTGTGGGTTCTGTCAGTGAGCCAGTTGGCAATTCATTTTGTGATGTAGGGATTTATACCTAGTTTAGTGAGTTTAGCTCTAATTCCAGAATGGGGGATGGTGTTGAAAGCCTTGGCAAGGTCAAGATAGGCTATGTGAACCACCTTACCCTCATCTACAGCGATGGTGACTGCCTCAAAGAAGTCGATCAGGTTCAGAAGGCATGAGCTGCCTTTCACAAACCCAAACTGGGTGGGGTCCAGAGTTTGGAGGTTATCAATGCCTTTGTTTATGAGTTCCATGATGATATGTTCCATGGCCTTCCAGACCAGGCTCGTCAGGCTAATAGGGTGATAGTTCCCAGGATCAGTGGTGGCTCCCCCTTTGTGAAGTGGGATAACTGTTGCTGTGCATCATTCAGTGGGCACAAAGCCTGGTGTAAGACCATGACTGAACATGGTGCTTAGGTGGGGAGCCAGTTCATTCTGAAGTTCATGTAAACCGCAGCCTGGGATGTTGTCCGGTCCCATGGATGCTGTGTTTTTGGTTTTAGAGAGTGCAGCTTTTACCTGCATAGATGTGATTACAGGGACTCTGCATTCTTCCTGTATAGATATGGGCCCTTTAGGGGGTGAGAGGGGGGTAAATTTAGCACTGAACCTATCTGCCAGGATGCTGCCAGGATGCTGGCAATATCAGTTGGTTCTGTAATTTTCGTGCCATTGTGCTGTAACTCAGAGCAGATCTGGGTGTTGCCATTGAGATTCTTGACATAGCTATATAATACTTTGTGGTTGCCCTTAGAATCAGTGGCAATTTTGTTTTCATAGCTAGCTTTGGAGGATCTTATAAGGGATCTCAGCTTCTTACTGAGGCTGACCAGGCAACTCCTCCACTCATTGGATTTTACTCTCTTTTGCAATAGTTTCTTCCTTCTGTTGTAGAGTTTGTTTATGGCAGGGGTCCACCAGATTGGCTTCCTTTTTTTTTTGAAGGATAGCATCTTGGTTCTGTTTGGGATAGCACGATCCATGCTCTCGTGTAAGTGCTTATAGAGTGCATTTATGCAGGATTCAGCAGTCGTAACTGTATTGTCCATCTGCATGCCTGAACCAGGTCTCAGTCACTGCACAGATATTGATGTTCTCCATTTTAAGCAGTGCCTCGAGTGAGTGCATTTTGAGATTTAGACTTCTAGCATTGAGTAGCATTACCCTCAGTTTTTGCTTGTCTGTTCCTGTTACAGTGGTGAATTTGTCATTTGAACCTTGCCTAAAAAAGGCACTATAGGGGCGGCAAGAGCCTTAGCCAGTATCCAGAATCCCAGGAGCGACAGGAGCAGGCCATATCTGGCAAAGCATTGTGGTCTGTCGACCATTTCGTCCCAGGCAGAGAGATACTGTATCCCCTTAGAATGACACCAGAAGCTTAGCCAATTGTTGAAGTCAATCATTTTGTCCTTGTACTGCTGTACCATTCTGGGGGATGGCAGGATGCTACTCAGAACTAGGGTCATACCTGCCTGGGCTACAAGATTGGAGACCTCTTCCATGTCTGTTTTCATGTACTCCAGGGAAGTACATCTCAGGTCATTCACACCAACAATGACAATGATAGAGTCATATTTGTACTTGTTGTGGAGTGACCTGAGTGCATGGGTTATATGGTGGATCCTGGCACCTGACAGGCAGCTGACAGTAACCTTCTCCTTGTTTAGCCTGGTGAGTGCTCTCAGTTACTGTGTAGCACAGATGTTGCTAGAATGTTCACATGCACTTGCAGTACTACTCACCTATTTTTCGGATGTAGGCTGGATGACATGGTACAATAATGTTGCCCATAGGGGACACCTAGCAGTCAATGACAGAGATAGGTGTGGACACATAACAACACAGTCTGTCACACCACTCAGGACATATCTGCTAGCCCTGGTGCCATATCAGGTTACTAGGCTATGGGCCATGAGCAGCCATATGCCTACGACACCTAGGACAGATGTTAGCCCATGTATATGAAAGGCAACACCCAATGCCTTTATCCAACAGGGACACAGGCTGAATGCCAAGGGTCTAGGCACAGTTAAACATCCAGTTATCCAGGCTATGCCTGAAAAGGTGTGAATAGCTTCACTGAATGATGTGGATAGGGTGCCCATACCACCACAGGCTGATTGTGTGGGACACACACCTGAGCTGGCAACAAGGCTACTTCATGCCACACACCAGATTGAGGGTGTGTGTGTGTGTGTGTGTGTGTGTGTGTGTGTGTGTGTGTGTGTGTGTGTGTGTGTGTGTGTGTAACAGTGGAGCATGACTTGTTCTCGTGCAGTAGTCTCAGCAATGTGGTGTCCGTGAGTTCTTTGCATGCCACACTGAGGTCACCCATGAGGATTATGTATGAAACTGGGTAGAGGGTTGTCCTTATGGCCTACCACTGTGGTTCATAGGTTCATAGGTACATAGTTTAGTACTAAGCTAACTGCCCTTGCGAGCCATTTTAAGCCTAGCCAATTATCCCTTGTGAGACTCAAACCCTGTACCTTGTGTTTGTAAGGCAAACACCTTAGCCATGAAGCCACTCTCCCAACAACTGAGTGGTAGATGTTTGATGCCCTTGTATCCCCTGGTGGGGAACATCTGTGATGTCCCCAGCTGCTGCATGTGCTATGTGATGTGAATGACGAACAGGGAATTTTACATATTAATGGTCCTCATTGAGGGAGGATGTGGGGATGTTTATACCCCATGTCCCGTGATGACATACCCTTATGTATGACATGGGCCATGTAGAAGGTTTATCTTACAATGAAAGCAACATCATGTTGAAAAGTCATGTTGCCAAAGACTTGCGTCCACAGCACATTCATGACTGATTGCATGCCTATGATGTTGTTTGTACTCTCATATGTGGGGACATCACTGCATGTCCTGGTATGTCGCCTGAGGCCATGTGTCTGGCAATGGTCATGTATCTGTGTGAGACTCTCCTAGGCAGATGTCCACATCACTAGAGAATCTGGTGACAGCACACAGCATGTAGTCATCCACAGACATTGTCGGACATAGGCTAATTGCTGTTACATGCACCTCAGATGTGTACATCACACAAAACAGCAGCCTAAACATTGGACAACAGGTTACACACCTACTTATGGATGAACTGCTTGTAATGCATTTCCCTGTGTGGAATAGGTGGGTCATGTCAGCGCACTGGTGTGCTACCCCTATGGTAACATATGGTGTGATGCATACTTGGCAGTGTTATATCTATGATGGCCACGTAAGCTATACTGTCACATAGTTTGTCCAGCTCAATGTAGGCATTTTGCAGTGCCACCCCCCCATCCACAGCTTTGGTGACTGTATCATCAAGGTCACCTGAGTGTAGCAGACATGAGCCCTTCCTTGACAAAGCCTAAGTGTGGGTAATGGAGTTTGTCCAGGTCACATATGTCTTTGTTAATGGGGTTCACTTGAAACTGTGCTATGGCCTTGCAGAATAGTCTAGTAAGGCTGCTGGGTATATCATGTGATTGAGTGGGAGATGCCCCACCTTAGTGTAAAGTGGTGACACTGGTCATCCACCAAACAGATGGGACAAAGGTGGTACTCAGTCCGCCTTTCAATATGGTTCCTTATGGTGTTACAAGGTTATGCTTGTGGTCAGATAGGATGCATCCTGTGATGCAATAGGCCCCCATGGAATATGTATACCATGACTATCACATGGCAGTGGTGACCTGTTCCCCTCATATTGGAGACAGGGAAGGTACTGTGCATATTCTGATATACTGATGTGGAACACAGAAGGTGAAGCCTACACCAACTCTGTCATGCATCCAGTATGCTATACCAACCGCACTGGTATAGCTGGTGTCCTTGCACACCACAAGTGAGCAACTGCTACCTGTTGTACCTGCTATATGTTGCAGACATATGTGCAATAGGGGAGATGAGTGTCTGTAGTGGACGTAGACAATGTAAGCACTGTGTTTGTTGTGCAGATTTGCAGGACTGATCCCATTCTTATGTACACGCTAAGATGACATTGCTCCAGAATGGGCACCTGCACATACTTTGTCTCGGACAACAGTATGTCATCCCTGTTATGGACAGTATGTATTACACATGTCCACCAGACAGGTGCATATATCCTAGCATAGGATGATGTAGGCCTGTCGGGTATACCTGACTACATGCATGTATACAAATGCACATATAGCGCTTGTGTGTATGTGTGCATATTGGTGCCAGTCCTGAATGAGGTGTTAGGGCTGTGAGGCTGTATAAACTCCCCCAGGAGGATGCATTCCATATTGGAGGTGTACGTATGGCTGAGCTTAGCAAGTTGGGTATTGTGGAAGATGGTGACTGCAAACATGAATGCATGATGGTTGCTTTGCCACAGAGGATGACACTGTAGGGATGCTGCAGTGGTAACCTGTGTTGTGTGATGTCAACTGCAATACACATTCACCTCATGTGGGGGTAGCCCCTGGCTGCACCAAGGTGTTTGTACATCCACTGCTGATGGTTTCCTGGTCATTTGTGTGCTGGCATGGGTACATCTTACAATGTATGTTTGGATCATTCAATTGACCCAGGATCAGAGTGCAGACCCAACTCCTAATACAGTTGATGAAGTTCATAAAGGCAGAATGGGCATCCTGGTCACATGTGGTGGCCAATGCCTAGCTCTGGTTTACATAGTTTCATTTAGCAATACTGAACTGCCCCTCCAGTGTCCCCTGTGTATCTTATTGCATGTACAGCGTGGAGATGTGGGTGTGTCTCATGTATACTGAAACCCCATGTCCTATGGCATTACTGACTACACTTTGCCTTCTGCATGTATGATAGAATCGTTGACCATGTAATGCTGGGGTGCTCTCTGCAGCTTTGAACCATAGTCTGTGTAAGTGCACAGATGTCTGCTGTTCCCATGGTAGGATTGCTTGTAATGAGGGTAAAGTCATGTGTACACCTCTAACATTTAGCAGCATGGCCCTCAATGTGTGCTGTACTGACACTTGTATGTTGGTAGTGATAACCTCATGAATGTTACTAATGCAGTCACTATGGGGCTGGCAGGAAACACTGCCAGATACATGAAGACTAGTGAAGGCAGATGGAGGCCTCTCATGCAGAGCATCATGGTCTATGTACCATATCATCCCAGACTCACA
This sequence comes from Protopterus annectens, assembly GCF_019279795.1. Classification (NCBI taxonomy): domain Eukaryota; kingdom Metazoa; phylum Chordata; order Ceratodontiformes; family Protopteridae; genus Protopterus; species Protopterus annectens. The sequence goes on from NC_056736.1 coordinate 102,727,855, forward strand.
GGTACCAGAACCCCTGGAATATCACAGGATAAATGTGCACATGTTAAGGGCAATCATTCCCTGATTGTATTTCTGCATCTATCTGGGTGACAGCAGAATGCAATGGAAGGCTAAGGACATATCTGCCTGGGACACAATCAATTTGCTCAGTCATGTCTCACTGCATATGGTCCATGGACATACATGTCAGGTCAGGCACATCAACATGTACAGTGACATACCCATGACAGTACCTGTTGGTGGGACACAGCAGTGCATATGCAATATTGCTGAGTCTGTCAACTGTCAGAAAAGTAACTGTGACCATCCACATACCCAGCCTTGTCACAGACACACCAGTGTCTCTCCACTGGAGTCCCCTATGTGTAACATGGTTGACATGGGCTCACGTCTGCATGGTTGTGGGACATAGGTGTGTGGTCATGTGTGGTATGTGCTGTGTATGGCTGTGGCATTCATGTGTAGCTTGGCCTCAGAGATACCCTTTGTTTGTGGATGTGTATGTTGAGAACCACTGCAGATGTTTGTGTTGTGTAGGTGTGAGTGTTGTGTGAGGTGTACTGATTGTGCTAGCAACCTGTTTCGGGACAGGTATGCAGCCTTGACAGGCAGAGAGCATGGACTATAGGTTCCTACAGTCATTTCATCTCTCACACAGTGTGTTTGCTGGTGATGTCTGTAGATGGCTGTCCATCCGTGCACATGTGACAGGTGCTACACAGTGCCAGGATGACAACATCAACCACACTGGCTGGGCAAACTGTAGGGCATTGTCCTGCCATATAGTCCAGAATCTGAGGGAGGTAGCCAGGGAGATCTGAGGGGTGGGCCTACAGACCAGGTGATTACTACTACAGTAGGAGGCTGACACCACAACAGACCATGTAGACAGACTATGAACAAGCAGTAATAGGTGCAACAGCTACATGCAGTGCAACACCTCATAGCACATACAACAAGTAGCATGAAACATCAGGATTGGGGGTCAACGCATGCTGTATTGCTAGTTTGTTGCCGATACCCACAGACATACTGTGTTGATAAATGGTGGGGCTATGATGTGGGGGTTAGCGGTGGATAGTGCTGACAAAAGTGGATGTGCAGGGTCTGCACATAATGGTAAGCAATGTATGCAGTCCTGTGATGTCTTCCCCTGTTCATGTCTTTCAAGTGGAATGTACAGAAGATGCATTGCAGCCTTCTCAGAAGCTGAGACTTCTGCAATTATCAATGCACTGAGATTCCATCACTAGGTGCTGTTGTCAAGGAGCCAGCATAACCAGCAACAATGTGCTGCCCTTTGGGCAGACCTGGTAGCAAGAGTGAAAAATGTGGGTCACCAGGACAGGAGCTAAGAACAGATTTGACACCATGCTACCGATCTCATACACCATGCATGGCAAAGGACTGCTGCTGTGGCACAGGGGAAGGGACTGCTACACAACCACCACTGTCAATAACAGAGGAGTTCCTGGCAAAGCTGGCATCAGCCACCAGCTCACAGGAAAGCATCAGTATATATGTCATGGAGGTGGGTGGCACAGAGCCCACAGCCAAGGAGCATCCAGGTAAGCCTCCAGTGGTCATCATGTTAATACTATAGCATTCATAGTGGCAGCCTCTGCATACCTGTATGCATATGTCAGGTCAATTTGCATCTGTGTTTGGGGTTTTGTAATGCACACATGGGCACACATATTGTGGATGTCAGCAATTTGGGTAGTATCACAGCTTGTACTTTACATGTTGATAAATGCACATATTGTCCTGTACCATTGCCAAATGTGTGTGTGTGCTGAAAACACCTCTCCCCCACAAGTCCATAGGTACTTCTAGTGTGGCTGGGGAACAACAACCTGTAGCCGGTAAGTGTGAACTATCATGTTATGGGTCACCTTTACCCTAGGCATGTTAAGGTCTGCCAGTTTGACATGCACACAACTGTTAAGCATAACCAAATTGCAATTTTTTTCATGTTCACCCGTGGTGGGGTTCACTGCAGTGCATCACATTGGTAATCACAGTAACATATTTGCAGGAGCTGTAACATATTCCCATGTAGTTTTGTATAGGTGTAGCCACTGTGCTATATAGGGGTACATTACTATTGTGTACACAGTTGCACTGTGCATTAGGTGACGGTCCATCACATACTCTGATTTCTCATGTATCTCACAGGTGTATAGTACTAGCAACATTAACTGGACATAGCTGCACTTCATGTTGTTGAGGGCCTGTCCAGAGTGTGTCTGTTGTGGTCTGATTGTGTGTTGTGCATGGCATCAGTCAGAAGGTGTGGTTTGTATAATACCTTTGTGGGACCCCACGTGTGTGTATGTGTGTGTGTGTGTGTGTGTGTGTGTGTGTGTGTGTGTGTGTGTGTGTATCATCAAACATATAGTGCAGGAATTAATGTAGTCATGTTGTCTTCCCCTCACAGGTGACCATGGGGGTCGGAGTGTGTCCTCCTCACAACCTGATGTCAGTGTCTCATCGGACACTGATGATGATGGTGACCATTGTGATGCATGGGTGGGGTTGTTGGGGCTGAGTCTGTCCCACTGGTTGACACTCTACATCCACCCCCAATGTATCTGTACAGAGTCAGTATGCCCACACATACCCAGTCCCAAGCAGCCACAGATATTGGACAATCAGAGGGTGGTGGCATCGAACTGGGTAGTGTGGCAACTATGGCATCTGTGACTGCAGAAACTAACCATAGACAGCTGGCAAGGTCCCATACAGGCAGATTGACAGTTGTGCTCGAAGGAGGACTGATGCCCATCCAGCCCTTGTCAGAGGTGTCACAGCGCATGTCACCCGATGCATGTTTTAGTCCATCATGGAGGTGCAGGCACATTGTGAATGGTACACCAGATGGATGTTCAGGGTCATGGATGCAACACTGCCTGGCATGCATGACTCCCTCTACAGCATTGTTGATGCCTAACATCATTCTGCTGATGTAGTGGATAGATGGTGTGGTGAGACATTGTCAGTCCTTAACCATGCAATGTCTGTGCTTGAACATGTATTGAGAGTAGGGGACCAGACATGTGGACATAGGTCAGCAACAACATCAGCTGAGACCCCAGATGGCCATGCAAACTCACATTCCCATAGTGGCAGTACCACCAGCACTAATGAAGGGAAGGTGCTATCCACACCACAACATGGCAGGCCATGGGCATGTGGTCCTGGGAAGTCCCATGAGGGACACAGAGGCAACAGACACCAGTCACCATCAGGAAGTAGCCAGTATTTGGTGGACATTTCCTGTTGTCCCACATAGCTGTCAGTTGTCTGCTGCTATCCCAGTAGCCCAGCCCATTCCCTTGCATACATGCAGCAATACCATAGATATGCTACCACAGTCTACTACTCCATTCATTTTTTGTTAAGAAGAGTGACTTACCTTGTGCTGCAGCAGTTGTGAGGACAGTGGTTCAGGGAGGACTCTGTCAGATGCACACAGTACACAGCCTATGCATGGTAAGGTACAGGTAGTGTGACGTGTGCATCATCCTTTTTACTGTCTGTGTGAGTCAGAGTGAGGTGTCATTCCCTGGTTCCCTAGGGTGTCAGTGTATGTGTTATGCATTGCCTCTTTGCCAAGGCCAGGGTGTACTGGGCATACCTACATCTGCCTACAGAGTCAGGCTCAGGGTTCCTCCTCTGAGTTCCCCTGTGCCTGTGGGGACTTTGGCGATGGTGGGGGGCTGTCTGTCCCTTCCCTGTGATGTTCCTGCTGCAGCTGTTTCTGCAGGATCATATTGTGTAGCACGGTAGATACAATACATGTGAGCACATGTGGCTGGAGAGTACTGCAGAGCTCCACCAGATATGCCAAGGCAGCAGAACCATGACTTAAGCAGCCCAAACACATGTTCTATGATGTTCTTAGTTTGTGCGTATGCCTCATTATGGCATTCTTCAGTGGATGTGGGTAAATTTCTGATGGGTGTCATCATCCACGGTTCAAGTGCATAGCCAGCATCCCCCACTAGATGGCCATATGGGATGTCTCCCCTGGCAAATGCCTGGTACAGCTGTGATGCGTGCCAGATGTGAGAGTCGTGATAACTACCAGGGCTGCCAGCACATACATTTGATAATGCCCTGGGCATTGCACATGACCTGGCAGTTGGAGTGATACCCCTTTCGGTTGACGTAGACTCTACCTTCCTCATTGGGTGGTGCTTTGATTTGCACGAGTGTAGTCTATGGCACCAGTACCTCTGGTTGTGTGCTACACGGTAGAAGAAATGCATATTGGTGGTCCTCTCCTCAGGGGTGTTGGAGCAATAAATGTGCTCACTGGCATGTATTAGCATGACATCCAGGAACTGGTGGAGTACCATGCATGTGGATGCCTGTGAGACCCCCCATGATGTCCCCAGTAGGTCTTTGGAAAGTACCTGTAGCTAGTACTCTTAAGGGTACACATACCTTTTTTCTATTGAGATGGGTTCTCTTCTGTTGGCTCTGGGTCTGAGGTGAGGGCAGCAGAGCTTGGTGAGTTCCTGTAGTATGTCCCTGTCCACCCTGTAGTGCTCTACTGTTATCAGCTCATGTAGCCCCTGAAAGGTTACCCTGGGTCTGAACACTCTTCTCCTCCTCAGTCTGGGCCAATTGTCAGCATCATCATCATCACTGACCATAGCCTGTAGCACATAGAGATGTAGCAAAGCAGCAGCAGCCCCTATCATTTTGTCAGTTAAAATTCCCAAGCCTGTACTCCAATGGTGCAGAGTATGTGGGAAAAATCAGACTGAAGGGTGTATGCATACTTTATATTAGTGTGCTGCAGATGCAGCTTATGTAATTGGCTGACTATCATACATTCCACGTGCCAGTTATATTACTGAGGGGTTTAAATGGGCAGTGAGTGGCAGAGGGCTTATTAGTCATTTATAGTTGATTGGCTTTTTTAAGCTATTTCTTTTTATTTTTTTTTTTTCAATTTCCTCCACTTCTAAGCCCCGGTGTCAATGTAAACGTTGCTCAGGAGATTTGACCCTCCCCTGTAAATGAGCATGCTTAGCTTTTCTTTAACCTGCTAAAACATGCACAGCAGGGTTCAGTATAGCTGAGCCATCCAGGCACGCCCCCTCTGCTTAGCTATGCTTGGCTGAGCACAAACAGGCACCGCTAAGCTCCAATGTGCTTATCCATGCCGTGACATGCCTTCTTTTTATGTCGGCTATCTCTCCTGCCTACACTACCACAGTTCTAGCCCTTACACAATTAGTACCTGTGGACACAGTGGCCCATTTTGCTTTTGAATAAACTTAGCTCATTTACATACACCCAATTGTGTATACCCTAGATACTGCACTACACCAGAGCCTGTGTCTTTAGCAACCACTATAACCTCACATTGTATGACTTTGCATGCTGGCCACTATAATGGGAAAATTCAGTATAGCTTTAAATGTCATATTTTACAATTTTAATTTTTTTTTATTTTTGCAAAGTGGCATGTTTGCGAGTCACTGCTCGCTGCTTAAACGTGGCATATGTGATTAAAAAGTATTATTTTTTTATATATTGCAATACTTTTTTACATCACTGGCCATAGTTTTGGCCATTTGCATGGCTACTGTACATTATACAACCCTTTATTTGAGCTCTTGCAGCCCCTGTTTAAATTATATCCTCTGGTTCACAGTTAATAACCGTGTACATGTTTTTTGCCTAACACGGCACCTACACGGGTGCCTTTATACTTCCTTGATCACAAAATCACCTCATCGGCATGGTTTTTACCAGTAGATAAAGTGATTTGCATTCCATGGACACATCTGTGCCCGAACAGTGTTGAGATGCTTGTGCATTCCCTGGGCATTGTTTCCTGGATCACTTGGTAGTCATATTCCATGTTCAAGTCTTACCACTATTCCTACATGGAATTTGGCTCCATGTAAGGTTTAATGAATTACCCCCCCCCCCCATGTTTTTCTGGTCCAATTACAAATTTGTTTTATCACTAAAGTTTAATTTTCCATAAGAAGTGGGGAGTTACTTAAAATGTGCCTATAATGGGAACAGCAGTGCTTACAACCAGACTGACATGATGGGGGTGGCAAAAGAAGAAGTTAGTTCAACCCCCCACAATGAAAACATTTAGCAAGACTGTTACTAGAGCTGGGGAAGGGGTGCAGCAGACTCTCAGTTTTATATCCAAGGATTTCTACCAATACCATCTACCCTTAGCAAACCTAGAGGAGGATGGCTGTGAATGGAAGATGGACTTTGTCATCCCTGTCTCTCTGCCAGAAGAAGTACATCTTTGGGAACTAGAAAGGGACAAAGTAGAGGTGGTGAGACCTATGTCCTCAGCCTCTGCATCTGTACTTCCAATGTGATTGCATAGTCATTGTTTAGCAGATCGTTTACAACAATCAGGGAAAATGTAACTGGCTCATGCTGTGGGTTGAGTGAAAGAAGGAATCAGCACTTGACACCTCCCACTCTCTGCACAAACGTGCTGTTGAGCAATCATTTTATAATTGTCATTTTTTGTTTTCATGTTTGTTGTGATACGATTAACATTTAATATGTTCAATATACACTTTTTTTGTTCACCTTTTTAAACAGATATCAGTCCAGAATTTGTTTTCATTCTTGTTTTTCAGATTTGAATATGTCTATGTAACATGTCGAAAATAATGCTTATTATTCTATTGACACTTCTGTTGTACCTTTGGAAAACAGATATATCCCCCTCCTATTCTAATGAAAAAATATACATTTTAATTCAATGTTAAAATTTGCCAGCAATGAAATGTGTGATAAGTTGTTATATAATAAGAACAATATTTATTATAATTTGACATTAAGAGAGTAGAAAGCCTTAAAAGAATTGCAAGAAAGAAGGGATTTAATTATAAAGCCATTGGATAAGAGAAATAAAATAGTAATGCATTTTCATCAGTATCACACATTGTGTTTGGAGCATTTACAGAATAAAGATGTATACGAAAATAGTGACATGAAACGTTATAAACAAGCTATAACTAAGTTTCAAGAACTGCTACAAAAATGTGTGAGGCTAGGGTTTACAGATGATGAAGTACATAAAAAATTTAACAGTGAAGGTTGTGTTCTAGCTACATTTTTCTGTTTGCCTGTTTGCCTAAATTGCACAAAGACTTGAATAATCAACCAGGACATCCCATTAGTTCAGCTTGCAAATATTTCTTACATGGAGTTGGGCTTTTGTTACCTAATATTTTTTTTACTGTATGTCTTGAAAATTCCATCCTATATTGAGGATAGTTTTGATTTTTTGGATAAGATTTCTCATGTTAAGTGGAATAAAAACATGTATTGGATAATGTTGGATGTTAAAAGTCTATATACATAATCCAACATAAGGATGAAATTCATGTTATAATGTATTTTTGGGGGGATAGCCCCTTAACAAATTATTTGGTTGACAACTTATTTTTGTTTAAGTAATATTTTTTTTACATATAATAATGACATTTTTAGGCAAAAACAGGGAACAGCCATGGGGGCACCATTTGCCCCCAGGTATTCAAACTTATTTATGGCTTATTTTGAATTAATATGTTTGTATAAATGTATTTTTGTTAAGAATTATGTAAAATATTATTTTCATTTTACACATAATTTAATTTTTGTATGTGAAGGAGGTAAGAGTGAAATTTTGCAGTTTGTTGCTGATTTACAACAAAATACACTCAATTTGACTTTTGATGGGCTACAATATGGAACCCAGGTCTCTTATCTAGATATGACTCTTCCACCCTTCAAAAGACAACTTGCTAGTGCTGGTTTGGAGCTTTCAGCCATACAAACGTAATTAATTTTTACACAGACATAGCAGTGAAATGCACCATAACTTGCTACTAATTGTCAGTTGTATCTTGCAGTGGTATCCATGGAAAATGATTAATATGGCAATAGACTAGATCAGAATTTGTTAATATGTATTACTGATAACTTCTTGCCTTGGTGATATAAAAATTTTTCTTTTTTTAAACTCCACAGTGGTTACTTTTTTTTTTTTTTTGCCTAAAGTTCATGAAATTTGTACTGAAGGCATATTTTGCAGTATTTTATGAATTGATCATGCCATGGATTGCTGTACTTCTATTTTTTCAGTCTTGAGTTGTTCATGTTGTATTTTGTTAAGTTTTTTTTTTCCTCAGGAAAAGCTCACATGCTGCTTTTTGCATTCATGACTAAGGGCTTGAAGGTATGCTATTTGTCTTCTCTGAGGTGAATGGATAGTGAATAAAGGGCAATCACTCTTTATATACTTTAATAATGGTGATTGCTCTTTCTCTGAGTAGAAGTGACCATGGGCTGAGAATGTGTATTGATAAGTGGGTGAGTGAACAAAGCTCACACATGGAGATTACAGGGAGGCTTGCACCCTGCTGAAATGCTGATTTTAACATTTATACCTTTGCACATATTCCTGATCTCTTTGAGTAAATATGTGTAAAGATTATATGTAGTTGGAGTAATGGGAGTTGCACTCTCATGCATGTGCTTTTGTGCTCCTGCTTTTTAAGGTAACATGACTTTGTTTGTGTCTTTCGGCTTTTCCCGGTTAGGGGTCGCCACAGCGGAATTCCGGTCCTCTGATGATTGGTAGTTGATTTTTACATGCCGAGTTACCAGCCCTGACACACAACCTTCAACAAAGGTACGCCCATTCACACGTGTCTCCACGCAGAAGATGCTCTAGCTGAGAATCGAACCGGACATCGTCTTACTGTGAGGCGACAACGCTACCGCAGCACCACCACTGCGGATCTTATGAATTATGAGTCATACTACGGTGCAGTAAAACATAGAAAGCTCCAACTAATCAGCACATTTTGAAAGCTATCTGTTAAATATTATGCTGTATAATATGCTGAAAAAGAAATATTTAGATTGTTAATTCTTTCATAGTGTTACTGAAACACACACTTCTTTACTATTTTAATGATAAAATTGCACTCAACCTAAGTAGCTTATAAACCAAAGAATCAAATAAACAAAGTTTCCCAAAAGGCAAATGAGAAAGCAATAGTGTGTATCTAAAACAGAAATGTGTAAACTTCAGAAATGTAGTATTATGCAAAAGTATAATAGAAGTTATGAGGGGCAGAAAGTTATATGAAGATAAATTGTTATTGATGGAAGACAGTAACATAATATATAGCACAGATTTGTGCCTTTATTCACCATTTAGAAATTCAGCTATGAATCGGTGATACACTCATGAAGGAGAGTAAAATTGTGGTGTTATATTGTACATCTTGAAAAAAAAACAGCGTGCAACGAAAGGGAAGTGTTACAGTGTTTGGAAGGGAAACATGATTGCACAATAAATAAGCCAGGTGTTACCTGTGCATATAAAAGGTCAGGCATGTCACAAATTCCAGTACTGAATAATTTTAAATTAGACAGTACAGGCAGTTCTTCCAGTCACAGAAATACAGAATATCTGATGACAAGCAGATATAGTAGGTGTGGGTGAAAGTCAGTGTTGCCATGGCATGTAAATGAATCCTGTTAAAGGGAGGTGGTGACAGTAGCTGAAGGGATATGAATGGTAATGAGTTATGGGTCAGTGACACCAGTGAAGGGTGAAGTTAGGGCACAACCAATGAATTAGGGATTAGAAGCAGAAGCACCATTAAAAGGTAAAACAAAAGCATACTCCTCTGCATTCCTGAAGGGGAAGCAGCAGTTTAATAAGTTCATGAAGGACTGGATGTCGCTAATTAAGAATCTAAAACCTAACTTATACTGTGCTGCTTTTCATCTTACAGTCAGTAACTGATACAGTGAAGAAAATGAGCACTCATGAGCTTTCGTATTAACCCTGGACCCTCATCAATTCAGCTTTGTCAAAGGCAAGTCCTGCCTTTTTAACCTTGTTAATTTCTTTGAAAAAAGTCTCCGAAGCAGTGGCTAGTGGTTATGCAGTACATACAGCATATGTAGACCTCGCCAAGGCTTTTGACACTATTTCCCTAGCAGGTGTAATTAACAGACTTCTAAAATGAATGAAATTCACATAGAGTGGATAGCTAACTGGCTACTTGATAGAACCCATGTGATTAGAGTTGTAGGTACCATTTCTAAAAACAAAAACAGTTGTGTACAACTGGGCTTACAAAGGGTCTTTTCTATTTGGTATCTGCTTAGCTGACCTACAAGCTAACATTCGTGGCCTATGGTTATCCAAGTTTGCACTTAACTGTGAACTGGGTGTTGTTATTCAATCTTCGACAGACTCACAATTACTCCAGTATGGGTTAGACAATGCAAACTACTGGTACAAGGACAACATTCGCAAGCTAAATGTGAAAAAATGTAATGCAGTTAAAATAGGGAAACAACACTTCCACATCACATTATATAAGTGGCGCACTCCTTCAGTCAGACACTATTTTAAGAGACCTAGGTATGTTGCTCATAATTTCTTAGTAGTTCAGAAGGACTTTTATTTGGTTCATCTAATTTCCAAAGGATTGCCATTACATTCAAAAAAATCTTAATTCCTCTTTACTCATTTCTCATCAGACAAATTATTGAATATAAGACCACTTATGGCATGTATTTGTCATGGGCTCTCAGTCATTCAAGCTCCTACATGAACAATTTCTACCACCTATAACTTCAACCCAAATATGGCTGAACATACATACAACCTTAGGAGCCTTCACCACTCTGTTCCTTCAATTCCCTCAATCAAAACTGCAGACCTACAATCATGCTTTCTGTATTAATGTCCTTACTCTGTGAGGATCCCGTCTTCTAAATCTTAAGGATAACTTCTCTTATCTAAAATTTAGTAGTTTGCTAAAAGCACATATTGTTATCCTAGCTAAATATCATGTTACCCAGCAGGACATGAAATATAATCCTTCTTCCTCTGTCTTGTAACTTATCTTCTCTACTCCACAGTTCTTCTTGTTCTCTAACACTCCTGTCTTGTATCTTCATACTATCAGACAACCTTCTTAGTCATCAGTTATTGTAAATATGAAATATTCTGTTTGTGCTCTTTCCTTGTATTGTTCATTTAAATACATTGTATATTCATTTTAATAGTGTTTGCTTTCTTACTATGAGCTGAGACTGAAATTGGTCCAAATTGATAAGAGCTCACTCCAGTAAAGAAATTCAAACAAATAAACAAAGAAGTAAATAAATAACACATTGTTTGCCTTATGATGGCTAATGACTTCTAACTAAACTGATCAATGGTGTCGGTACCTCAGTTATCCAGACAGACTGGCAACCCTCTGTCTGTATTTGGTCTCTTAAAAATTCCTGCAGGGTAAGCTGTGTCTATTCTTTCAAGACTTTTGATATCTGAAAGATCCAGCCTTCTTTGACCTCCTAGTTCTTCACTGAACATGTGACTCTTCAAACACCCACTCTAAGGGTAAACCTTCATCATTAAGACAGATAGATTCATATCCCAGTATATATCTCCACCACTGGAACAAACTTCCATTACACGTCAAGCAGAGTAGCTGAGTATCACCTTTGTCACCTTCATGATAACCTAGATTTTTAGGTGGACAACCTCAGCTTCCTTAGTATTCTGTCTTGTGTTGTCCTCCTAGAGTCACAAGGGAACTTTTGAATATAGTACATTTCCTAGGTTTGTAATGGTCCAAAGACTGATTACCTAGAATTTACCTATGAATCAATAAATGTAAATTGCTGTATATGTATGTCTCTAAAGCATATACCTGTGTTCAGCACTTGAAATAGTTCACAAAGATCCAGAAGTCTGGGAAGAAAAACTCCAAAATACTACAAAATAATTTTAAGAACAATAATTTTTCAATCCTCAAAAATAATACAAAAAACATCTATAGTTTAAATTATACCAAATTAGACATAATATGAAAACATTGGTTAAGAATAGATATGCACAGTGGCACAGCAGATAGCATTGTTGCCTCACTGCAAGAGGTTCACCAGTTAAATTCTTGGTTGGGGTGCCTTCTGTGTGGAGTCTGCATGTGTTCGTGTTGGGTTTCCTCCAGGTGCTCCAGTTTCCTCTCACATTCCAAAGACATGCAGTAGGTGGATTGGACACTCTAAATTGCACATAGGTGTGAGTGTGTGGTCTGGAAAAACTACAGTGGCAGGGCTAGCCACCTAGTAGTGTAAACATTTGCTTTAGATGATTATCACTGTTGAAGTGACACCCTGACTCCATGTGGGGAAAAGGGGTTGTGGTTGGATGGATTGGTTAAGAAAATATTAAACTTATATGAGAAAGATTTAATATTTATAGAAGTTATAGCCATTTAGATAAATTAAAGATAAGTTATTATAATACACATAAGAATTGCAATATGTAGTGAGAGAAAAACAGGTTTATGGCATATTTAGGAGAGTCAGGGAAGAGAATTTGATTGAAGTAAAGATATAAGTGAAGAAGGGGGAGTAAGGAGATGTAAAGCATGAAGAGGTACTTGTTCCTATTCATGGATATAGTTTATCCTGGGACTGAGCAGGAATAGAGCCAGATTTTAGCTAGGACGTTTTTCAGAATTCTTTTAAAGGACGGGAGAGAGGGTATTGACCTAATGGATACAGGTAAGGAGTTCCAGGCCTTAGCAGTATTGTATGAGTACAGGCTATGTCCAGTGGACTTGACAGGTTTGTGGACAGAGAGGAGTTTTTGGTCAATGTATCATAATGGCTAACTGGGAACATAGTTGTGTAGAATGGTACTTAGTGCTGGACAAGCAGATGGATGCTGGATAATTTTATAGGTGGTAAGAAGTGTATATGTTAGCTGATGGAATAGTTCTTACCAGTTTTGGCATTTCAGTGCTATACAGTGATGGGTTCTAAAAGGGGTATTTGCTGCAAATGTATGTACTTTATTACAGCATTGTTCAAGTTTTGCTTTTTGTGATGCCTGGAGGGTAGTAAGGATGGGAGAACCATAAAGTAGTGGGGGGGGGGGGTAAGTAGTGGCATGTTTAGTTTTAATTGCATTAGTGAGAAAGTTTTTGGCTCTGTAAAGCATTCCTATTTTGTATTGGTGAGTTTTTTATGCAATTTTGATTATGCAGATCAGTTTAAGATTATCACCCACTATCATCCCTAATAATGTACTGTGAGAAGTGGCTTCATTGGCTGTATTATCAAGAGAGAAGATTTTACATTTTGTTTTTTCATGAGAGAGGGATTTGGGGATTGAACATTAGTTGTGTTACAAAGCCAGTGGCTGTTAAAGCTTCCTGAGTAATTTTTAGGAGATGTGTCAGGTTGGCTGATATGCATATGAATGTGGAATCATCTGCAAACAATATTAGGGAGGTCTGGTATGTTGATGTGTGAAGGGTGTTAGTAAAAATGTTAAAGAGGAGGGGACCAAGGACAGAGCCTTGTGGTACATCGGTGGTGACAGGGAGGTATAGAGAGAAGGTAGAGTGCCATTTTACTGTCTGATACCTATTGGACAAGTAGCTTTTGAGCAATAGAAAGGTGGGTTGAGATAGACCTAGTGTGGGCATTTGAAGTAGAAGTTTGTTACAAACTGTGTTGAACGCTTTAGACAAGTCGAGTAGTAAGGAGGAGACTTGTTTATCACTATCTCTAGCTATATAGACAGTATCTATTAAGGTTAGAAGTGCAGCATTAGTACTATGGGAGGGATGTAAGCCATGTTGTATGGGGAATAGGAGTTCTTCTGCAGGAGATAGTTTAATAATTGTTTCTAAATACATTTTTTAATCATTTTGGAAGGGGGAGGGTACGATTTCTATAGGTTTAAAGTTAGTGATTTTTGTTGAATTTCCTCCTTTGTATAGAGGGATAAAGTGTGATTTTTCCAGAGAGGGAATGTGGGATTTCTGGATTGACCTATTTATAACAATTGAGGCAGGACAGGCACTGCAATAGTATCATGCTGCTGTTTTAAGGTAGTGTCTTCCAGGGTCAGCAACTGAAGTAGAGCGATGTTTGAATTTGTTTAAGAGTAGTTTATATAGGGTGTGGGTGTGGGAACAGGTTTGAAGGTGAAAGTGGATGTGATGACATGTTTCTGTTGGGCAGGACTGGGATCAGATGTTCTGCTTTGTTTAAGAAAAGCAAAGAATATATACTTGTTTTCCTGCCTTTCTAAGCTAGTATAGTCCAGTTTTCAGGTTAGTGCTGAATTCAGGTCTGTGTTACAAGTTTCTGTGTTTGCCCCATACCTTACTTGGATAGAAGGAAGTTTCTCTGTTCACTGTGAGAGAAGGAGATTTGTGCAGCCTATCTGTTCCTGGAGGAGTGGTTTCAGCCCAGAAATTAGTAGTTTATTGGCCATTTTGGCCTAATTTCTATATCTTTCATTTCCCTGCTATAAAACCCACATTTGCAAGGTTTTTGTGCTAGTATACAACTCAGCAAGCTCCTGCCTGGTGCCCTGTAGAATTCTACAGCAGCAGAGAGACAAAAGAGAGACTTTGGAGTGATTAAGTATTATTTTTCTGTATTTTCTTGCTGCCTTTAGCTAATTCTGCCTAAAACACAGATTTTCTAGAGTTTATGTGATTTAGAAAGCTTGTTTCAGCTACATATTGTACTTATTTTACTGCCTGCACTTTAACAAATTTGTTTTTGTGTTTAAATTACGTTTAACTGTTGTAGGCTACACACTCAAGTGTGATAGCCATTTCTGTGCATTTAAAGTGTTGTTTTGATTGTATCTGCTTTATTTTCTAAAAAAAAATATATATATATATATATATATATATATATATATATATATATATATATATATATATATACTTGTTTTCCTGCCTATCTAAGCTAGTATAGTCCAGTTTTCAGGTTAGTGCTGAATTCCGGGCTGTGTTACAAGTTTCTGTGTTTGCCCATACTTTACTTGGATAGAAGAAATTTTCTCTGTTCACTGTGAGAGAGGGAGCTTTGAGCAGCCTATCTGTCCCTGGAGGAGTGGTTTCAGCCCAGAAATTAGTAGTTTATTGGCCATTTTGGGATAATTTCTGTCTCTTTCATTTCCCTGCTATAAAACCCGCATTTGCAAGGTTTTTGTGCTAGTATACAGCTCAGCAAGATCCTGCCTAGTGCCCTGCAGAGTTCTACAGCAGCAGAGAGACAAAAGAGAGACTTTGGAGTGATTAAGTATAATTTTTCTGCATTTTCTTGCTGCCTTTAGCTAATTCTGCCTAAAACGCAGATTTTCTAGAGATTCTGTGATTTAAAAAGTTTGTTTCAGCTACATATTGTACTTATTTTACTGCCTGCACTTTAACAAAGCAGTTTTTGTGTTTAAATTACCTGTTTAAGTGTTGTAGGCTACACACTCAAGTGTGATAGCCATCTCTGTGCATTTAGAGTGTTTTTTTTTTATTGTATCTGCTTTATTTTCTAAAAAACAAAAAAAAAACAAAAAAAAATACTTATTTTTCCCGCCTTTCTAAGCTAGTATAGTTCAGTTTTCAGGTTAATGCTGAATTCAAGGCTGTGTTACAAGTTTCTGTTTTTGCCCATACCTTACTTGGATAGAAGAAAGTTTGTCTGTTCACTGTGAGAGAGGGAGCTTTGAGCAGCCTATCTGTCCTGGAAGAGTGGTTTCAGCCCAGAAATTAGTAGTTTATTGGCCATTTTGGGCTAATTTCTATCTCTTTCATTTCCCTGCTATAAAACCCACATTTTCAAGGTTTTTGTGCTAGTATACAGCTCAGCAAGCTCCTGCCTGGTGTCCCACAGAGTTCTAAAGCAGCAGAGAGACAGAAGAGAGACTTTGGAGTGATTAAGTATCATTTTTCTGTATTTTCTTGCTACCTTTAGCTAATTCTGCCTAAAACACAGATTTTCTAGAGTTTCTGTGATTTAAAAAGCTTGTTTCAGCTACTTATTGTACTTATTTTATTGCCTGCACTTTAACAAAGTTGTTTCTGTGTTTAAATTACCTGTTTAACTGTTGTAGGCTACACACTCAAGTGTGATAGCCATTTCTGTGCATTTAAAGTGTTTTTTTGATTGTATCTGCTTTATTTTCTAAAAAAAATAAATAAATAAATAAATAAATAAATATATGCTTGTTTTCCTGCATTTCTAAGCTAGTATAGTCCAGTTTTCAGGTTAGTGCTGAATGCAGGGCTGTGTTACAAGTTTCTGTGTTTGCCAATACCTTACTTGGATAGAAGAAAGTTTCTCTGTTCACTGTGAGAGTGGGAGGTTTGAGCAGCCCATCTGTCCCTTGAGGAGTGGTTTCAGCCCAGAAATTAGTAGTTCATTGGCCATTTTTGGCTAATTCGATCTCTTTCATTTCCCTGCTATAAAACCCGCATTTGCAAGGTTTTTGTGCTAGTATACAGCTCAGCAAGTTCCTGCCGGGTAGTCTGCAGAGTTCTACAGCAGCAGAGAGACAAAAGAGAGACTTTGGAGTGATTAAGTATCATTTTTCTGCATTTTCTTGCTGCCTTTAGCTAATTCTGCCTAAAATGCAAATTTTCTAGAGATTCTGTGATTTAAAAAGTTTGTTTCAGCTACGTATTGTACTTGTTTTTCTGCCTGCACTTTAACAAAGCAGTTTTTGTGTTTAAATTACCTGTTTAAGTGTTGTAGGCTACACACTCAAGTGTGATAGCCATCTCTGTGCATTTAAAGTGTTATTTTTATTGTATCTGCTTTATTTTCTAAAAAAAAACAAAAAAAAACAAAAAAATACTTGTTTTCCCTGCCTTTCTAAGCTAGTATAGTTCAGTTTTCAGGTTAGTGCTGAATTCAAAGCTGTGTTACAAGTTTCTGTGTTTGCCCATACCTTACTTGGATAGAAGAAAGTTTCTCTGTTCACTGTGAGAGAGGGAGCTTTGAGCAGCCTATCTGTCCTGGAGGAGTGGTTACAGCCCAGAAATTAGTAGTTTATTGGCCATTTTGGGCTAATTTCTATCTCTTTCATTTCCCTGCTATAAAACCCACATTTTCAAGGTTTTTGTGCTAGTATACAGCTCAGCAAGCTCCTGCCTGGTTTCCCACAGAGTTCTAAAGCAGCAGAGAGACAGAAGAGAGACTTTGGAGTGATTAAGTATCATTTTTCTGTATTTTCTTGCTACCTTTAGCTAATTCTGCCTAAAACGCAGATTTTCTAGAGTTTCTGTGATTTAAAAAGCTTGTTTCAGCTACTTATTGTACTTATTTTATTGCCTGCACTTTAACAAAGTTGTTTCTGTGTTTAAATTACCTGTTTAACTGTTGTAGGCTACACACTCAAGTGTGATAGCCATTTCTGTGCATTTAAAGTGTTTTTTTGATTGTATCTGCTTTATTTTCTAAAAAAAAAAATAAATAAATAAATAAATAAATATATGCTTGTTTTCCTGCATTTCTAAGCTAGTATAGTCCAGTTTTCAGGTTAGTGCTGAATGCAGGGCTGTGTTACAAGTTTCTGTGTTTGCCAATACCTTACTTGGATAGAAGAAAGTTTCTCTGTTCACTGTGAGAGAGGGAGTTTTGAGCAGCCCATCTGTCCCTGGAGGAGTGGTTTCAGCCCAGAAATTAGTAGTTCATTGGCCATTTTCGGCTAATTTCTATCTCTTTCATTTCCCTGCTATAAAACCCGCATTTGCAAGGTTTTTGTGCTAGTATACAGCTCAGCAAGTTCCTGTCGGGTAGTCTGCAAAGTTCTACAGCAGCAGAGAGGCAAAAGAGAGACTTTGGAGTGATTAAGTATCATTTTTCTGCATTTTCTTGCTGCCTTTAGCTAATTCTGCCTAAAATGCAAATTTTCTAGAGATTCTGTGATTTAAAAAGTTTGTTTCAGCTACATATTGTACTTGTTTTACTGCCTGCACTTTAACAAAGCAGTTCTTGTGTTTAAATTACCTGTTTAAGTGTTGTAGGCTACACACTCAAGTGTGATAGCCATCTCTGTGCATTTAAAGTGTTATTTTTATTGTATCTGCTTTATTTTCTAAAAAAAAAAACAAAAAAACAAAAAAATACTTGTTTTCCTGCCTTTCTAAGCTAGTATAGTTCAGTTTTCAGGTTAGTGCTGAATTCAAGGCTGTGTTACAAGTTTCTGTGTTTGCCCATACCTTACTTGGATAGAAGAAAGTTTCTCTGTTCACTGTGAGAGAGGGAGCTTTGAGCAGCCTATCTGTCCTGGAGGAGTGGTTACAGCCCAGAAATTAGTAGTTTATTGGCCATTTTGGGCTAATTTCTATCTCTTTCATTTCCCTGCTATAAAACCAACATTTGCAAGGTTTTTGTGCTAGTATACAGCTCAGCAAGCTCCTGCCTGGTGCCCCGCAGAGTTCTAAAGCAGCAGAGAGACAAAAGAGAGACTTTGGAGTGATTAAGTATCATTTTTCTGTATTTTCTTGCTACCTTTAGCTAATTCTGCCTAAAACACAGATTTTCTAGAGTTTCTGTGATTTAAAAAGCTTGTTTCAGCTACATATTGTACTTATTTTACTGCCTGCACTTTAACAAAGTTGTTTCTGTGTTTAAATTACCTGTTTAACTGTTGTAGGCTACACAATCAAGTGTGATAGCCTATTCTGTGCATCTAAAGTGTTTTTTTTATTGTATTTGCTTTGTTTTCTAAAAAGATATATTTGTTTTCCCGCCTTTCTAAGCTAGTATAGTTCAGTTTTCAGATTAGTGCTGAATTCAGGGCTGTGTTACAAGTTTCTGTGTTTGCCCATACCTTACTTGGATCGAAGAAAGTTTCTCTGTTCACTGTGAGCGAGGGAGCTTTGAGCAGCCTACCTGTCCCTGGAGGAGTGATTTCTCTTTCATTTCCCTGCTATAAAACCCGCATTTGCAAGGTTTGCGCACCAGGCAACACCAGTTAGCTAGGGCATAACTATTCCTGGCTCCACAAAGTCTACTCTTCAATTTTTCCCTTGGAACTAGACAAACTTTCAACTTAAGCACTCAAACCATTCACTTTTCATACCGGCACTTGCTCAAAACTCATAGCAAGCACTAATAAACTTTAGCACTATACCCCCCTATACTGTAGAGAAGGACAAGGCTCTCTATTCGACCTTACCAGCCAATCAGTAAAACAGTTCACTGTACCTATCTAGGCATGTCCAAAGGACAGTTTCAGGTGTACTCTTCAGTCCAACTGGTGAATCTGGGCATTTTGAGGCAATGTTACAATTGCCTCATGTACACAGACAACCCTCTCCTCCTTCCACCAAACACTAATACATGCGAGAGATGCAATTATACAGCCAAATTGGAGGCTAAGCGCTCTCAACCCAAGACTGGGCCAGGCAGTCAAGAGCAGTCAAGAGCAGAAGGGAATTACTTGCATCACACCACCAGTCTCAGATAGACCTATGAAACCAGCACCGGCAATAAAAGCACATAAATACACAAAACCATACTCGGAGGCTCTAAATAAAAATCTGCAGAAGCAACAGAGACCTCCAAAGCAGACATCCAAGCAACCTTCACCCCCCAACGCAAACCATGAAACACATACTTCACAAAACCAGTGTGCTACCCAATCACAGCCCTTAAGGCAAAATAACATATCCAACACACTAGTAATAGGTGACTCTATAGTCAGACACACTGACGTCCCACTCACTAGGCTGAAAATGGAGAAGGTTATTGTTAGCTGCCTGTCGGGTGCCAAGATCCACCACATAACACAAGCACTCAGGTCACTCCAGAACAAGTACAAATATGACTCTGTCATTGTCCATGTTGGTGTGAATGACCTGAGCCGTACCTGCTTGGACTACATGAAAAGAGACATGGAGGAGCTCTCTGATCACGTAGCCCAGGCCGGTATGACCCTGACCCTGAGTAGCATCCTGCCCTCACCAAGAATGATACCATGGTATAGAGAAAGAATTATCAGTTTCAGCAATTGGCTAAGTTTCTGGTGTCATTTAAAGGGGATCCAGTGTCTGTCAGCCTGGGATGATATGCTTGACAAGCCATGCTGCTTTGCTAGAGATGGCTTGCACCTGTCACCCTTAGGCTTTTGAATATTGGCCAAGGCTCTTGCCACCCCCATAGTGCCTTTTTTTGGCAAGGCTGAAAAGACAAACCCACCACCGTAACTAGCACAAGTAACAAAAAACTGAGGGTAATGCTACTCAATGCAGAAGTCTAAACCTCAAAATGCACGCACTCAAGGAACTCCTCAGTATGGAGAAAATCAATATATGTGCAGTAACAGAAACCTGGTTTAAGGTTACAGAGAGCACCCCAGCACTACCAGGCTACAACTCATACCATACATTTTGGCCACAAAACCCACACCAAAGTACAAAAGGCGGGAGAGTATCCATATTCATCAAGGATACCCACCCCTCCAGGTTAGTGGCACAGTACAATGCTTCAGAGATCATCCATGTGCAACTAACAATGGGCAAAACTGCTATTCAAATTATAGCTTGCTACAGATCACCCACCATGTCCCAGGACCCCCACTCCGCATTCCTGGAAACACTGGGGAACATAAAGGTCCTACCAAACACCCTGCTATTGGGTGATTTCAATTACCCAAACATTAACTGGGAGAACTACTCAAGTACAAACTCTCTTGCCAACATTTCCTAGAATTTATAAACTCAAATGCCCTGGATCAACTGGTCAACACCTCCACCAGAGCTGACAACATATTGGATCTGGTCATCACCAACATAGGCGACCGGTGTTCCACACCAGAGGGCAACCCCTCGCTGGTTAGATCTGACCATAAACTAATCACTCTGGATATCCACATTCCGCCACCACCCCTGTTCAAAGAAACCACTGTGAAAAACTTTTCAAAAGCAAACTTCACGTTACTTAAGACAGAGGTGGGAAGTTTCAAAGCACCCATGCTAAAGGATAATGCTGTCCAAGCTGCAAAATCTTTACTAATGTACTCTATGGGCACCTACAAGAATGCATGGATTGTGCTATCCCAAACAAAACCAAGACTCACTCCTCCAAGAAAAGGAAATCAGTCTGGTGGGCCCCTGCCATAAACAAGCTATACAATAGAAGGAGGAAACTAGTACAGAAAAGAGTAAAATCCCAAGAAGGGAAGACATCCCTGATCAGTATCAGCAAGAAACTACGTTCCCTCATAAAATCATCCAAGGCTAGCTTCAAAAGAAAAATTGCCATGAACTCCAAAGATAACCACAAGGCATTATTTAGCTATGTCAAGAATCTAAGTGGCAATTCTCAGATCTGCTCAGAGTTAGTGCAGAATAGCACAAAATACACTGAACCAACCGATATAGCCAACATCCTGGCAGACAGGTTCAGTGCAAACTTCACCCCACTCTCACCCCCAAAAGGGCCCATAACTATACCAGAAGAATGTAGTGCCCCTGAAATCACAGACATTCAGGTTAAAACAGCCCTCTCCAAAGCCAAAAACACAGCATCAATGGGACTGGACGGTGTCCCAGGCTGCATCCTACATGAGCTCAAAGATGAACTAACCCCTCACCTAAACACACTGTTTAAACTCAGCCTCTCCACAGGCTATTTGCCCACAGAGTGGAGCACAGCAACGGTTATTCCACTCCACAAAGGTCGAGCCACAATGGACCCCAGGAACTATCGCCCTATAAGCCTGACTAGCTTGGTCTGCAAAGCTATGGAGTGCATCATCATGGATCTCATTAACAGAGACATTGGGAACCTCCAAACACTGGACCCTACCCAGTTCGGCTTTGTTAAGGGTAGATAATGCCTCCTAAACCTGGTGGACTTCTTTGAGACAGTTACCAAGGCTATAGATGAGGGAAAGGAGGTCCACACAGCCTACCTAGACCTTGCAAAGGCCTTCGACATCATTCCCCACTCAAGTATTATAGACAAGCTCACCAGCCTGAACATAAACTTCTACGTCACGAGATAGGTTGCTAACTGGCTCATGGACAGAACCCACATGGTAAGAGTTGCGGGAGCTAGGTCTGACACTAAACCGGTTACAAGTGGCATTCCCCGGGGCTCAGTTCTAGGACCTCTCCTGTTTGGCATATACTTCTCAGAGGTACAGGCAAGCACAGGAAGACTATGGCTGACCAAGTTCACAGATGACTGCAAACTAAGGGCTATAACTGACTCTCCAGCTGACACAGACATCCTCCAAAAGGGTCTCACTGAGACCGATACCTGGTGTCAAAACCATGGCCTCAAGCTAAATGCCAAAAAGTGCATAGTCATCCTCTTTGGAAAAAACAAAGTACCCACAAACTACCACATAGGTGGTAGCCCCCTAAATACGGAAGACATAATAAGGGATCTGGGGACCCAGTTAGATAGTAACCTCTCCTTTGATAATCACATTGCCAAAGTGGTTAGAAAATCCTTCTATGTGGCCCACCTAATCACAAAAGGGTTTGCATCCAGATCGAAAGAGGTCATTGTGCCCCTCTATGCATCACTCATCAGACCCATCATAGAGTACAATGCCCCATTTGGGATGTACCTTACAAGACACCTGCAACAACTGGAAAGACCACAGAAGTACCTCACCAAGAGGATCACTGGTCTCAAGCAGAAGCCCTATGCAGCTCGACTGAAGAAACTCCAGCTGTACTCGGTTGCATACCGCCTACTCAGAGGTGATGTCTGCCTGACATACAAGGCCATGTCCAACCCAGACTTGATGGACATGCTCCACCTAAAGAAAACTATATCCCCTCAAGCCACAAGCTCCAGGGATCTAAACCTCACCACAACAATAAATAGGACGTGCTGGAGGGTTAGATTCCTGTCCCAGAGACTTCCCATGCTCTGGAACAAGATTCTAATCTACATTAGGCGGAGCTCCTCACTAACCCTCTTCAAGAGAAACCTTGATGAGTGGATGGAAAACAGAAAGTTTACCCCAGGGATCACTTCAATGGCTCTGCTGGACAGAGGCACAGGCATCTAATCTAAGGGGGTGGCGAAAGCTAACACAGTCTGGCTAGGCTTATAAATGCCTTCGGGCAGATAGCCTAGTATCTACCTATGAACCTATGAACCTATGTTGGGGAAACCTTAGTCAGCAAGTCCCAAAACACAGAGACTGAATGGTTGAAAGAACAGTCTTACATATACTAAGTCCGAGATGCCATTTTTTGGAATATTCCCCTGAGGTATAGTAATCTCAGAGTTGGGATATATGCATTTGGGGGGTGTTGGGGGTTTTATTGTGGTGACTATATCAAAAAGTAATAGCACAGAGCAGCCATCTAGAAACTGTCCTTTCCTCTTACCTTCATAGCAGATAAACAGATGGTCAGCATCCCTGAAAGCTCAAGTTTTGTCTAGGTTGTATGTGAGCTGCCTGTGTACATTTAGACAGTGAAGAATTCTTTCTCCACATTCTTTGGATTAGGAAAAAAAACTGAGCTTAAAGTAAACTCTGAGATACCTTTAGGCATAAAGGTATTTTTTTTCTCAAAGAAACCCTGTTCCTGTGAAAAATGAGGTATGGTTGACTTGCCATAAGTGCTTGTAACTCATACTCCCCAAGCAGATATCAGATCAATCAGTAAAACTCTCTTTTATGTTAAGATTCTCAAATCAGCCATCAGCCTCATGAGCTGGTTCAAATGGAGACAAAGCACAAAACTGATATCCCAAGCATAAGCCATCTGTTTTTTAGGCAGGCAAGTACGTAATACCTCTTTCAGAAGCTGTTTAACTTAATTATTGCTTCAAAAATGGGGTACCTTGGGGCAGAGAAACAGATATGGCTAACAAGTGTGCCTTCTTAAAAAGAGTACAACAAACCATTGGACAGTAACTCACACAAATAATCAAGAATCAGAGGCATCCTGGCTTCAGAGGCATCACTCGTCCAGTCAAGCTAAAATAGATGAGTCTTTGTGGGTTCTGTTCAACCAGCTTTATTATGTACAAACACATCAGGATTGAGGCTTAATAACTTTAACTTAGTTAAACTTATAAACAAACTAGCTATTACACTCATGCACATACATGCTCACTCTCTGGCTACATTCTCAAAATGGCACTGAAGCTAGCACATGCTTCCTGTTTATATGCACGTGCTGTCCTTGAAATGCTTCTTAGAGGTACAACACACACACACACACACACACACACAGACACACACACACACACACACACACACACACACACACACACACACACACACACACACACACACACACACTATTCTACTTCCTCCCTCTTTGAGAAATGAGTCATACAATATTGACAACATTAATTGACATGCAGTAAATACAAATAATTATTTGTCATGCAATTATACAGAACTAAATACATATAGACAATTATGTCCAGGTTGCTGTGTATTTCAAACTAGGTCTGAAAATACAACCAAATCATGACATAGAAATTAGAATTAGGTCTAGCAATTGGAACATCAGGAACATCATCAAGAATGGAATAGAAGTTAAGACACGTTCTGCAACAGGAACATTGTCTGGATTGCTCTGAGATCTAGAGCCTGTATCACAGGAACAATGCTGTGATATTGATTCTGGTACAGGAAGAATATATTTGCGATTTCTCCTGTACTCCACACCCTCAGATTCTACAAAGTAGGATCTCAGCTCAGTACATATACCTGTTACTTGACCAATCCAATCGAAACCTTTCACCATTTGTATCCTCACTGTCTCCCCTTCTTTCAATGGACGAAGACATCTGCTCGAGTTACCATAGCTGGACTTCTGTAAAGAACACTTTCTGTATAATTGAGCTCTAATTGTCCTGTTGATCTTAGCTTTTGGCCTCAACAAACTGAAACTAATAGGCAATGTTATTCTGGTTTGCCTAGATAAAAGTCCCAGAGCAGGCGAGCCAAGTATATCGTCATGAGGTATGTTTCTGAGATTAAGTAATCTCAAAAAGACATTGGTATTATCATGCTTTGACCTCTCAAATAGTTGCTTTGCACTCTGTATTGCATGTTCAGCAAGTCCATTTGACTATGGATATTCTGGACTACTAGTAACATGTACAAAGTCCCATTCTTTTGCAAATTTCTGAAAGAACTGACTGGTAAATTGGGTACCATTGTCAGAAATAACTTTGTGTGGACTACCATGGACTGAGAAATGGCACTTCAACTTGGTGATAATAGCAGTGGATGTTAAATTAGGTAATAAATCAATCTCAAACCAGTTTGAATAAGAGTCTACCAATACTAAGTAATGTTGATTGTTCCACTCAAATAAATCAGTGGCTACTGTTGACAAAAGTAGTTCAGGAACTTGACTTAGCTGAAGTGGGTTTTTTTGCAAATGTAGTTTAGCATTATTGCATACTAAACAAGAAGAAAGTACTTTATCAATGTCTTTTACTAGAGAAGGCCAAAATAATAATTCACTCACCCTTCTTTTGGTAGTTTCAGAATGTGGGTGACCACAATGCAAAATCTGGATATATTCATGCTGTAAGGAAGCAGGGACAACAATTTTAGGACCTTTGAAAATAATGCCATCTTCCATCAACATCTCATATCTATAAGGAAAATAACTTAGCACTTCAGGTGGTACATTAGATTGCTTTACGTCAGGAAAAAATAAACTAAAACAAATAATCCTCCGCTTGCATTTACCATAAAGGGTATCCTCCAGCAACACCCCAGTCACAAATACAGAATGTATATCGCTCCGTAAAGTAGTGTGAGCCACTCGATTAGTAAAACCATAAATTTAATGAAACACCAAGACCAGCATAACACAAACAATTGGGATTGAGCGCGCTTTCATCTATCTCGTCAAGACTTCATCAGAATCCATTAACTTCACAATAAAATGGCCTTAAATACAATGCTAGCTGATTGATTAATTGATTAATTACCATACAGATTACTATCTTCTCTAGTCACTACATCTTACTAAAATTGTTATTAATATATAAAATTTATAATACATTAGCAAAGTGTAAACATTTCCACAGTACATAGTATTAAAACCTGTTCTAAAAAATGTATATATTGTATATAAAAATTTTTTTATATATGTAAAGCACTTGATATAATCCATATGTTGTCATTCACAAAATGAACCACAAGTTGATTACTTAAAAAACATCTTAAATGTAAAATGTATTACATATAATGTGCTCAAAATGTCATCAAATAGTACAAACATTGTCACCTGTCTATTGTATATAAATGAATTCTATTTATATTGTAAAAATGTGAAAAAATATGGGAAAAAATATGAAAAAAAAAAAATATATAAAAAAATATATTTTTTATTTTTTATTTTATTCGTTGTTTAATATAGTCAGGAATGTCCTCTGTATAAATACAGTTTCATCCCCTTGAGGCCGTATTAACTCAATTTAGGGTTATTGGATAGTAATTTTAGGGCTGGTTTTATGGAGAGGTGGTCGTTCATCCCATTGGAACCACAGGCATCAAGCCTGAGTTGCCAAATCATTTCTCTGTATTCTAAAAGGGACTCCCAATCACCTCCCCTGTCACTTCTTGTAACCTCTTCAAGCACCCAGAATTTAATATTGGCATTCGTGCATACCTCAGTATGCCATCCTTTTGGTGTGGAAAGGGACTGTTGAACAAGTAGAGGAATTTATTGACTATTTACATACGACAACCACTTTTTTGGAGTTTACTTACCAACACAATAAGGAACAGATAAATTACCTTGATGTGACTATTACTAAGAATAAGCCGGGAAAGAAATATGAATCTCGGATTTTTAGAAAGGAATGTTTCTCTAATTCTTATGTTCACTTTGAAAGTGACCATCCTTTTTACCTTAGGAGAAATATAATTAAAGGCCAAATGATTAGGGCCTCTCGTATGACTAGTGAAGATGTTTCATGCGTAGAGGAAATGGATTTAATACAGGGTTTTTTTAGGGATAGGGGCTACCCACTTAGACTTATTAAGAATGTTAAAAGAGAAGTTATGAGAAAATGGACCACCCAATATAAGCCTTTATTGACACAAAATTATGGCATGATAGGACAGACTACAAACATTTCTTTAAGGACCAAAAGCAATATTTTAGAGGAGAACAATATACCCCGTTTGATGCTGACTTATTACAAAGGGATACATTGGATACAAAGAGGCATAAATGAAGTATGGAAAATGTTCTCAAAAATCAGTACAGATGTCCCCATTTTCCAACAACCATTGAGGTTTGGGTTTAGGAAAAATAACAATTTCAAGAAACTTTTCGAGAGGAAAAAGGCCCCTTGTGCAAGTGGAACACAGCAAAAAGTGGGGACCTATAAGTGTGGTAGATGTGGGCAATGTACCTTTATATTGGGGGAAAAATTGCTTTGGCTAAGTAGACTAAGCCTAAAATTGAAAAGTAAGGGATACCACACTTGTCACACCCAAGGGGTAGTCTATCTGGCCTTGTGTTTGACCTGTGGAAAATACTACGTCGGTAAAACCGAACGTAAGTTAAAGCAAAGGGTCTACGAACATATAAGAGATATAAACAAAAGAAATGATAATAATGCCCTTTTTAGGCATACTGAGGTATGCACGAATGCCAATATTAAATTCTGGGTGCTTGAAGAGGTTACAAGAAGTGACAGGGGAGGTGATTGGGAGTCCCTTTTAGAATACAGAGAAATGATTTGGCAACTCAGGCTTGATGCCTGTGGTTCCAATGGGATGAACGACCACCTCTCCATAAAACCAGCCCTAAAATTACTATCCAATAACCCTAAATTGAGTTAATACGGCCTCAAGGGGATGAAACTGTATTTATACAGAGGACATTCCTGACTATATTAAATAACGAATAAAATAAAAAATAAAAAATAAAAAATATATTTTTTTATATATTTTTTTTTTTTTCATATTTTTTCCCATATTTTTTCACATTTTTACAATATAAATAGAATTCATTTATATACAATAGACAGGTGACAATGTTTGTACTATTTGATGACATTTTGAGCACATTATATGTAATACATTTTACATTTAAGATGCTTTTTAAGTAATCAACTTGTGGTTCATTTTGTGAATGACAACATATGGATTATATCAAGTGCTTTACATATATAAAAAATTTTTTATATACAATATATACAATTTTTAGAACAGGTTTTAATACTATGTACTGTGGAAGTGTTTACACTTTGCTAATGTATTATAAATTTTATATATTAATAACAATTTTAGTAAGATGTAGTGACTAGAGAAGATAGTAATCTGTATGGTAATTAATCAATTAATCAATCAGCTAGCATTGTATTTAAGGCCATTTTATTGTGAAGTTAATGGATTCTGATGAAGTCTTGACGAGATAGATGAAAGCGCGCTCAATCCCAATTGTTTGTGTTATGCTGGTCTTGGTGTTTCATTAAATTTATGGTTTTACTAATCGAGTGGCTCACACTACTTTACGGAGCGATATACATTCTGTATTTGTGACTGGGGTGTTGCTGGAGGATACCCTTTATGGTAAATGCAAGCGGAGGATTATTTGTTTTAGTTTACATTAGATTGCTTTGACAACCATCCAGCATTAATGTAGTGGTTGAGCTTTTGCAAAACAGGATCAGTCTTTTTATGATCTCTCAGCTTATCAAGTTTCGTAGTAGAAAAATTATGCACTTCCATGATGTCAAAGTCAAAATTCTCTGCATGAAGCTCTTCCATTGTATATCTGGGTGATCTGAATATGTTATCAGGCAGATAAAGAAGTTTGCTTTTTGTATAGACGATATTGAAGTTGCACTTTTGAAATTTGAGCATCATTCTTTGTAATCTCACTGGAGCTGAATGCATAGGCTTCTTTAGAATAGTAACTAGAGGTTGGTCTTTAGAACAGTAACTAGAGGTTGGTGATCAGTTTCAATCTGAATAGCTTGACCATAGATATAATCATGGAACTTTGAACATGCAAATGCTATTGCCAAAAGTTCTTTCTCAGTTTGAGCATATTGCATTTCAGTTTGAATGAGTTCTAGATGCACAGGCTACTTGTCTGCAATCTTGAAGAATAACTGTGAAAAGACCAAATTTTGAAGCATCACAGGAAAGAGTTACTGGTTTATTGATATCATAGTGTCTTAATTTAGGTGGGGTGTCAATTTTCTGTTTGAGGTCTTCCAGTGCCTTCTGGTGCTGTTCCAGCCAAGACCATATAACATTTTTGCGTGTAAGCTCTCTCAAAGGTTCTGTCAACTCATTGAAGTCTAGTATAAACTTGCCTAAATAGTTAACCATAGCAAGAAAATATTGTAGAACCTGAACATTATCTGGTGCTGGCATCTCAAGAATGGTGGCTTGCTTGGATGGGTCTGGTGTCAAGCCAGTGCTAGTAAATAAATGACCTACATATGTAACTTCTGGTAGTCTGAATTTGCACTTCAGAGGATTGAGCTTAAAGTTCACTTCACTTGCTCTGTCTAGAACTTTCTTAAGATTTCTGTCATGCTCTGCTTCACCATTGCCTCCAACCAAAAAATCTTCTACTATTATGGGACAAGGATAAGCTGAAAACATTTGCTTCATTGCACTCTGAAAGACTTTACTTGCAGAATGTATTCCAAATATTATCCTGAGGAATCTATATTTGCCAAATGGGGCACTAAAATTAGTCAGTAATGAGGATTTGCAATCAAGCATTACTTGCCAAAATGAACTTTTTGTGTCCAAGACAGAAAAAAAACAGTGGTATTTGGTATTAGGACTGCAACTTCCTCGAATGTACACATTGGATGATGCAGTCTCGTTAATGCTTTGTTCAAATCTCTTGGGTCAACACATATTCTGATTTTGTCTGAGCCTTTTTTGTGAGCTGCTACCATGGACAACACCCATTGAGTTGGTTCTATAACTGGACAAATTACACCTTGCTGCACCATTTTATCCAACTGTACCGTAACTTAATTACACCTTGCTGCACCATTTTATCCAACTGTACCGTAACTTAATTACACCTTGCTGCACCATTTTATCCAACTGTACCGTAACTTAATTACACCTTGCTGCACCATTTTATCCAACTGTACCGTAACTTAATTACACCTTGCTGCACCATTTTATCCAACTGTACCGTAACTTAATTACACCTTGCTGCACCATTTTATCCAACTGTACCGTAACTTAATTACACCTTGCTGCACCATTTTATCCAACTGTACCGTAACTTAATTACACCTTGCTGCACCATTTTATCCAACTGTACCGTAACTTAATTACACCTTGCTGCACCATTTTATCCAACTGTACCGTAACTTAATTACACCTTGCTGCACCATTTTATCCAACTGTACCGTAACTTAATTACACCTTGCTGCACCATTTTATCCAACTGTACCGTAACAATTACACCTTGCTGCACCATTTTATCCAACTGTACCGTAACTTAATTACACCTTGCTGCACCATTTTATCCAACTGTACCGTAACTTAATTACACCTTGCTGCACCATTTTATCCAACTGTACCGTAACTTAATTACACCTTGCTGCACCATTTTATCCAACTGTACCGTAACTTAATTACACCTTGCTGCACCATTTTATCCAACTGTACCGTAACTTAATTACACCTTGCTGCACCATTTTATCCAACTGTACCGTAACTTAATTACACCTTGCTGCACCATTTTATCCAACTGTACCGTAACTTAATTACACCTTGCTGCACCATTTTATCCAACTGTACCGTAACTTAATTACACCTTGCTGCACCATTTTATCCAACTGTACCGTAACTTAATTACACCTTGCTGCACCATTTTATCCAACTGTACCGTAACTTAATTACACCTTGCTGCACCATTTTATCCAACTGTACCGTAACTTAATTACACCTTGCTGCACCATTTTATCCAACTGTACCGTAACTTAATTACACCTTGCTGCACCATTTTATCCAACTGTACCGTAACTTAATTACACCTTGCTGCACCATTTTATCCAACTGTACCGTAACTTAATTACACCTTGCTGCACCATTTTATCCAACTGTACCGTAACTTAATTACACCTTGCTGCACCATTTTATCCAACTGTACCGTAACTTAATTACACCTTGCTGCACCATTTTATCCAACTGTACCGTAACTTAATTACACCTTGCTGCACCATTTTATCCAACTGTACCGTAACTTAATTACACCTTGCTGCACCATTTTATCCAACTGTACCGTAACTTAATTACACCTTGCTGCACCATTTTATCCAACTGTACCGTAACTTAATTACACCTTGCTGCACCATTTTATCCAACTGTACCGTAACTTAATTACACCTTGCTGCACCATTTTATCCAACTGTACCGTAACTTAATTACACCTTGCTGCACCATTTTATCCAACTGTACCGTAACTTAATTACACCTTGCTGCACCATTTTATCCAACTGTACCGTAACTTAATTACACCTTGCTGCACCATTTTATCCAACTGTACCGTAACTTAATTACACCTTGCTGCACCATTTTATCCAACTGTACCGTAACTTAATTACACCTTGCTGCACCATTTTATCCAACTGTACCGTAACTTAATTACACCTTGCTGCACCATTTTATCCAACTGTACCGTAACTTAATTACACCTTGCTGCACCATTTTATCCAACTGAGCTTTAACTTTATTCTGCATAGCTATTTGAACTTTTTGTGCTGGTCTAACCATGGGACTAACCTATGGGTCTAACTTCATAGAATACACAACAGGAAGTTTGCCCAACTTGTTATCAAAAAAATCAGCATACTCTGAGAAAATAGCTTCAGTAAAAACTGGAACTAAGATATGTGCTTATAAAATGAACTTTTTTGGTAAAAGAAAGCAGATTAATTCTCAAACTGTCACTGAGACCCAATAATGACTGCACATGTCTTTGAACTACATAGAATAACAAGCTCTAACAGTTTCTAGCCAAATAACATGAAAGCGCTACTGATCCTTTGGCTTGAATTTCTTCACCTCCATAAGCAACAAGTTTCGCACAATTAGCCACATTGAGTTGTTCATTAATTATCACCTTAGCAAATGCGTCTGCTGACATAACATTACACTTTCAGCCAGTGTCTACTTTAAGCTTGGTGGATTTACCATTAATCTGGACAGTACAAAACATTTCATTCTTTGCCAACAAATTTACTGCATCAACCTTTTCACCAGTTACTGATACACCATCTACGTAGAAAGCAGAATTGCAGCTCTGTATATGACCAACTTGCTTTTTCGAGTGAGCCTTTTTTATAACTGTGTGAGATTTACATGATTTGCAAAACTTTTGAAAATGGTTCAATTTTTTACACTTGTGGCACTGCTGACCAAATGCTAAGCATTTTTTTCTCTTTTAGACTCATGACTGGCACCACAATTGTGACAGTTAACAATAAAACTGGATTTGGGTTTTGTGACTCATCCTTGTACTGCACTGAGCATGTCCTTTTCTTAGAACTTGTTGGAAAACTACGGGTTTTACCTTGGGAGCCTGCAGGTGTAGCAGGTGCTATGTACTTAGGCCTGCTTCTGCTAGCCACATGTTGCATGCTGTCTACATTTGTTGTGAAGCCTGTTGCAACCATGCTCATCACTTGCAAGCATACTTGTGCGTCTTTCTGTAACTTCATGGATTTGATAAATCTCAATAGCTTTGCTCAGCATTAAGTCATGGTCATGAAGCAAAATCTTTCTTACTGCAGCACTATTAATACCTCACAAAAGTCTGTAGTTTATTAACTCATCTTTCAAGTCACCAAACCAACACGTTTTAGCTTTGTTTCTCAGGTCAGTAATGTAAGCTGCAAAAGTTTCCCATAGTTTCTGATCTCTTGTGTAAAACAAATGCCTCTCTAATGTAATATTTGTCTGGGGATTACACATTTCCCTGAACTTGAGCTTCAAACACTCAAGGTCTTCCCTTGAGTCAGCCTGTACAACAATGTGATGGTTTTCACCTTCTCCCTCATATACTTCTGGTGCATACACAAATGAATGTTCTCTTTCAATGGCCTCTGACCCAGCTAGGTTTAGCAAAATGAATGCCCTGGTGTGTGCATCCTTGTCAGAATAAGCTGCTTGTATAAAAATATCATACTTTTGCTCAAATATTCTCCAGTTCTCTGCAATATTCTGATCAAACACCAGTGGTGATGGTTTCTGAAATCTGTCTGCCATATTAACACATACCACTGAATGCTTTTACAAGCATGCACGAACACACACATATACATATGCCAGAAATTTATGCTAGCATTTGTAACTATACCCAATAGCACAACAAGCCTCTGAATAACTGAACTTAGTGAAATAAGTCTCTTGGGCACTGCAATACTCTTGAAATCACTGTACTGTAAGAAATCACCTCTTATCGGTGTAAAAAATCATTTCCAAACAACTGCACCGTGCGAATAAACTGGGCAGAGGAAGCCCAGAGTAAGAAACATTTCAAAGTAACTGCACTTTGCAAACAAACAGTACACAGCACCCTGAAACTTTCCCAAAATGACTGTACTTTCCTAAATAACTCTTTACAGTGCAAGAAACACTCTGCAATGGTGGCACTTTGCGAACAGACACACCCAGCACAAGAAACCTTTCTAAATGGCTGTATTTTGACTGTACGTTATGAAATAGTTGCACTTTGCACACAAATAAACTCTTAGGAATAAATGCACAGTAATAAGCACAAATTGTAAGCACTTTCACACAGTTTGAGATATTTTGAATAACTCTAGTTATGCCCTGAATACAATGCAAAATAGTAGTTATGCCAAACACAGTACTTTGCCAAAAAACATGAGCCGCCTTTCTTTATTTATTCTTAATGTGCCCTTTTTTGCCCTTATTATGTTTGTTTTGCTCATGTAATCTTTTTCCATCCCCATTATATTTTTCTTGTGATTGTTTTACTCTAAACATGCCCATTTTGCTTTAAGCATGCTTGTTTTGCAATTCTGAGGTAATTCTGAACCCCTTATGTGCTTTTCTGATAATTGTTTTATCAAATAGCTTAACTTTAGACATTTTAATTAACAAACCTTTGGTGCCTCTCACTTGTTTAGAAATGGGGTCTGTACCCTTGTAATGTCACGTTTATCTTTTTTATAAAATAAATCATTCATGCAAGTTTTCATTACGTTTCATTCAGTTCTGGCCTTTTCATGTTTGTTTCTCTTAATTTGCCTTCACTGTTAACTCTGCACCTTGTAGCTCTGAAAAGCAGTCTCTGGAATCCTGGTTCTGACACCATGTTGCTCGTCCAGTCAGGATAAAATAGACGAGTCTTTGTGGGTTCTGTCCAAGTAGCTTTATTATGTACAAACACATCAGGATTGAGGCTTAATACCTTTAACTTAGATAAACTTATAAACTATTATACTCATACATGCTCACTCTCTGGCTGCACTCTCAAAATTGCACTGAGGTTAGGACGTGCTTGCTACTTATACACACACGTCGACCTACAACACACACCCACACACACACACACACACACACACACACACACACACACACACACACACACACACACACACACACACACTAGTCTACAAAAGGGGTCCTGGTTCTTAAGAATTTCATTCTGATACCAGTGAAACATCTCTTTCATATTGGATAAATGTCATTAAAAGATATCTATTCAGCAGGGAGATGTGAAGCAATAATATTGTCAAAATCAGACTGCTCAGAGTGGGAAGAAACTGCACTCCTTCCCCTGCTGGACAATTCTGTCAGAATGAAAAAGAACTATTTTACTTTTCCTGTCAGTAGTTTGAGGAAAGAAGGCAAAAGCAATAACGGTTCCTTGGCAAATCCCAGTAAATCTTCCCTGTTCATGGAAATAGTAAGACATAACTGGAAGTTTTCCTTACTAAACTTATTTTCCCTTAGCAATGTCTGACCCTTGGTCACAATGACTCACATCTACAACCATACCTCCACCAAGAGAAGATCCTTCAGTAGTTCCTTCCACAGACAATAACAAAAATACCTTTCCCTAGCTCACTAAGGGAATTCCTACAAGCATGGAGGAAGCGGTTAACCCCCAAACTTTGCTGGCTTGAAAGGCTATACCAAGTGGATCAGGGGGAAAAAAGGTGGGTAGTCTGAGAAACTAGTGACTATTGCAGAGTTACCTCCAGTGGCTGAGCAAACTATGATCCAGTCTAACCCTTGAAGAATCCTTAACATGTTTTTTTTTTAATTTTGTATGCTGGTGAAGGAAGAGCTATGGAGGCTGACTGCTGCTCCATTGTTAAGCTGGGAAAGAGGTCTGCAAAGTAGTTAGCGAAGCCATAGAGAGTCAACAAGGAAAACACAAGAGAACTAAGTCCCCTTTGATCACAATATCATGTCTTAAGATACAAAATTCCAATAAAAATATATTTTTTGTCAAAATATATACTTTTTCGTGAAAAGAGGTTTACAAAGGCACCAATATAACAATTATATCATTACAGTGTGTTAACAGCCCAAGTCACTTTGTTTCTTAGCCAAAGTAGACAAGTACTCTCCTAATGATGTCATGCAAAAGTTGTATTACACCATAAACTATTTGGGTAAATTCTCTGACTTTGTTATCCCATTTAATATCATTGAACTTAATTTCCCTTCTGGACGCTGCTTCCAGCAAAACAATCAAAGATTCCTTTTAGAGACAAAATGTTTCATTTTCAATTCTTGGAATATTATAAAAGGAAGAACCACACATCTTTTTGCTCTGTATTACTATTTTTTTATCTTAGAAGTCTTTTTACCCTCTTCACATTATCTTATTTATTTATTTTCATTTGGTTATTGGGAAATATTGGCTGGGTCATGCAAGACCCCTTTTCAGTGCAGACCTGTAGAGAAAACTGTACAGAGATTATAGCACATCCTTTGTGAGTGCAAACACTATTTGAAATATAATGATTACAGATTCAACATGAACTATGGGGATCTAGGTGAATAAAACAAGTAACAGTGGCCAAAGAAGGAAATGTTGATCAAACCTTCCTGCTCAGTTGCCCAGCCAAATGGTTTGAATATCTTTATATATTTCGGTACATACTTTGTCATATTTCCTAAAACAAATTTGACAAACCACCACACATTCCAATTTAATTTGCTTTCTTTTTGTTCAGTATTTTAATATCTGTACCTAATAATACATTTCCTAAGACCAAGTTAATTGTTTTTTAAAAAAAATGTTTGTGATATTCATCAGTTAAACATTCAATGTCAGTATCCTTGAACAAAAACTCCAAAATCATCACTCCTTCTCTCCTTTGCCTATTTGAAGATTGGTTTTTATATTCACTCTTTTAAGATCTTGTCCCTACCTTCCATTTTGGCCTTAAAATTGACATTCTTTCAAATTCATTTTTGCTAGTACTTTCCATGTTTTCTGTTTGAATCGATGTATAAGTCATTTTTGATTCATTTCATGCCTGTCTTCTGACATATGACCTCATAACCATCCTTCCCAATTTCTAGAGCTTTTTTTTCAAATAACTTCTACATCTCCTATATTAGCTTCATCCCATTCAACTCATATAACTTGATGCTCTCCTAACCCTTTCTTTTTGTGTACATGATATGCTCCATTCTTTTCACTCCATCTGTTACTGCTTCGCTGTTCCCCTTCGCTACTAACACTTATTTCTTCAGTTATTCCATTTTCATGCTTGTCTTTATATTTTTCTCTCCTTACTGCTTTAATTTTGCTGATCCTACCATATCTGCTCTCATGTTTTGAGATCATATGTGTTAGATTCTTCTCCTTTTAATTTCTCCTTCAACCAGTAATACATTTTATAGGCTATATCTCAACCATCCCATTGCTGTGGGCCTCATACTAAACAGCTTCCTTGTTCATACACACACACACACACACACACACACACACACACACACACACACACACACACACACACACACACACACACACACACACATACACACACAAACACACACACACACACACACACACACACACACACACACACACACACACACACACACACACACACACACACACACACACACACACAAACACACACACATACCTTTATAGAGATTAGCTAGAAAGATAGATAGATAGATAGAAAGATAGATAGATAGATAGATAGATAGATAGATAGATAGATAGATAGATAGATAGAGAGATAGATAGTAGACATAGATGTTTAAGGGATATTTATAATACATTGACATTTTTTGCCAAATAGAGGCATAGCTATCTTACACACGTGTACGCACACACGCGCACACACACACACACACACACACACACACACACACACACACACACACACACACACACGTAGAAAACTTATATCAACTTTTTTGTCAAATGATGAAAAAGCTTGTATAGCTAATTAAAAGTCAGCTGTTTGAAAGATACCAGCTTTTTGGTGAGATCACGAAACAGTGTAGACTGAGAAATTTGTTCTTTCTGCATTGCAGTGCAGTCTTGGAGTTATGATATATAATAAGCAAAAAATCTTTAACATGTTTGTGTCATCTAGTTAATGCTTTATGAAACCCAAAGATATGTAGGGAAAGCCAAATTATTGATGGGTAGTGCTGGTATTATTTGGATGGGGGAAGATGTTTGTTTCTTTTTGTTTTTGTAATATCTTCTTAATATGCTTCCAAAAAATGGGTTAACTCAGTGACATATCTGATATTGAGATTTACCAAGTTTAGTTTTAGTTCTATATGTCTGGAAAGTGTTTTTAAGTATTGCATTTTGAGCATTTGAGTTTGATTATTTATGTTTCAGGTTCGAAGGTTCATAAGCCAATGATCTCTGGGACCCTTATAAGCCTAGCCATGCAAACCAAATGTGACCAACAAATTTGATTTATGTAGGGTGTGATTTACTGACTGCCTCTGTCCATCAGAGACATAGGTTCCATAGCAGGGGTAACTTTCCAAGTATCTATCCTTTTGTCCATGTTATGCTTAAATAGGGTCAGAGAAGAACTCTGCTTCACATGGATAGGGAGCCTGTTCCAGAGAACTGGAATTCTCTGCGGAATATATCTGAAATCTCCAACACGTCCTATTTATGTTGCACGCAAAATGTAGGCCTTTTGATCTAGTAGTTGTGTCGCTGTTTGTTTTTTGGACGGGCAACGTTTTCATCAAAACAGGATCTGGGAATGCCTTGCATGCCTGACAAAGATCACCTCTCAGAAGTCTGTATGATGCTGAGTAAAGTGACAGGGCTTTGAAGTGATCATCGTAGGGCATTTTGTTTCTTTAATTCATTCTTTTTTGTAAGGAACCTTTGTGGATGTTCCAGTTGTTGCATGTGTCTGGTCAGGTACATACAAAATGTGGCATTATACTCTATGATGGGTCTGATGAGTGCTGAGTACAGTGACCTCTCCAGACATAGATGCCATGTCCTTACTTATAAGTTGAGCAACATAGAAGGATTTTCTGACTACCTTGGACATATGTTGATGGAAGGCTAGGTTATAATATACATGAGTTCCCCGATCTTGGACTATTGAACCAACTTTTAAGACTGTTTTACTGATGACAAAGTTACCTGGGGTGGCTGACTTCTCAAAATGTACTATAATGTATTTCTTGGTATTGCGTTCTGTGCTAGACCTTCCTGAAGGGTGTGCTCAACTTGAGGGGATTCAATGACTGCTTCCAGTTTGCAATGATCTGTGAACTTGATCAGCCAGAGACCTTTGACATCCGTTTGATCTCTGAGAAGTAGAGGCCATATAGTAAGTGGCCACACAATCTCTGAAAAAAAAGGAAACTCAAACACTTGAAATCACTGCTGGGGTACTAATAAAACCCATACCTGCAGATATTTCTTATTGATCAAAAAAGTGATAAAATGGTAGGGCAGTTCAATAATTAGGGATTGAAATTTATGAGTACAAGCATGTCCACGTTATACCCAACATATGCAGATCAAGCAATAATTTGTTAGTTCAGTCTCCTCTTTCATTCATCAGCATTTATATTCTTCTTCTCTTCCAGACACATTACCTCTTTCTAAACTTCTTTTAATATTTCTCTCCCTCTCACACACACACTTTCATTATTAGTACTTTATCCTATGACCCCTTTCCTGTAACAATTTTCACAAGGTCATTGTCAGGAAACTTAGACATCTACTCCTTAATTTGCTGGACAAAATACCTTTTCTGTAGATTAACTTTGGTGCTCTTTTCTTAAGACAACCCCAAACTTTTGTCATTATAATTTGTACCTTCAAACTTAATTTTTCTTTGTCTCTCTCACTCTCTTTCTCTCTCTCCATCTGTCTCTCTCTTCTCTCTTCAGACATATGGAGAATTTTCCTTCATCTGAAAATATGCCAAAATTCTCCCCATGCCTTTCTTTCTAAAACAATGGATGACCTACCACTAGTCCTAATGTTGCTAAAATCCTTGAAAAACAGTCTGCTTCTAAGTATTTAAATTTATTAACAAATATGGTCTTGTTTCTTCCTTCCTCTTTTTTTTTTTGGTACTGGCCACAACTTTAAGAGTTCCCACTTCCATCTATATTAGCATACAATACAGCCTGACAAAATGTGTCTTATTTGTTGATTTGAATGTGACCGTGGCAAAGTACACAGTGCTTTACAGCTTCAAAGAATCACTTAGATTTTCTGAAAGCCTCTCAGCTGGGTCAAACCATACCTTTCGGATAAAATGACTCAAGCATATCAAGCTCCCCTCCTAAATATAGTATCTCTTCACCCTGTGGTACCCTAAAGACCAGTACATGAGCCTTTGCTATCTTCTGCTTTTTATAAATAATCTTCTAACTACCATTCACTATCACGGTTAACATTATATGTTGATAATCTAATACTATTAAGACTAAGCATACCTCCCAACCTCTTGCCATAAGAAATATCAACAAAAAGCCAAAAATAATGGGATAAAACAGGGGCATTTGTTAAATATTGCTCTTATAAACTTAGCAAGTTTTTAGAATAATGGGTTTTACATTAGCATGTACATATTAAATGATATGAAGTCTGCAACTTAAATATCTTTTGTTATTTAGTGATTTCAATCCTCTATGATTTGTCAAGAAAATGAAATTATGATGAACAGACCAAGAATATGGGGGAAAATTCTGGACATTCTGTAGAATTCTAGTCAGTTGAGAGCAATGAGACTAAGGGCTGTATTCACAGTCACTTGCCACAAATGCAATAGGGATATTTCTGATGTTTATGAATGAGTGTAGCAAATGTATGATTTATAGAGGCCATTTACTCTAATACCCAAGGCCTGAAAAAATGTGATGCAAATAAGAATTATTGTAAAGAGCAGTATGCTAGTGTGGCAGTTTTGTAATTCATAGTCTGACAACTCTGTGGTACGCACATCTATTGTTAAATATGGTGCTTCACCTTTGGTATTGGAGTTGCAATCCACAAATTTGTTTGTCCAAGTATGCACAAGCTCTTCCCTGACACATAAATTAATTATTTCCCCCAGCAACCCTTTCAGTAACATCTCCTAGTATGCGCATGCATCAAAATAAAACA
Source organism: Protopterus annectens (assembly GCF_019279795.1). Taxonomy (NCBI): domain Eukaryota; kingdom Metazoa; phylum Chordata; order Ceratodontiformes; family Protopteridae; genus Protopterus; species Protopterus annectens. Next base: position 102,768,279 of record NC_056736.1, read on the forward strand.
TTTCCCCAAGCAACCATTTCAATAAAATGTTAAGATATGCACAGGCACTAAAATGAAACATCTCCCAAGTGACCCTTTCACTAATATGTGCAGGTATGCACATGTACTGAAAAGAAACATTCACCCAAGCGACCCATTCAGTAACATTCCCCAGAATGCACAAGCACCAAAATGAAGCAGTCACCAAAGCAGCCCCTTTAATAAAATGTCCAGGCATGCACAAGCACTAAAATGAAGCATTTCCCCTAGGGTCTATATTACATTATCAAAGTTTTAAAACTTTGAATGATATGGTCGACACCATATAATCAAAGTCTTGAAACATTGAAAATGTAATAAAACACAACAACCTACAAAAACAAACCATTTAAATGCTCTAAGCAGAGCTGCACCCGCACACCCCGCCACTACTTAAATATACCAACTCCGACATTGCACTATAGTGCAGTAAAGGGAAATCTTCCTTTTCCGCTCTGTATGGAGATCTCTGTTAAAAGATTCAAAGTTTCAAGACTTCAATCATATGGTGTCACCAAATCAGATTCGAAGTTTTGACCTAGTGACCCCTTCAGTAAAATGCTCAGGTATGCACAAGCAGTGAAATGAAATATTCACCAAAGCAACCCCTTGAGTAGTATGTTCAAGTATGCAGAAGCACTAAAATGAAACATTTAACTAAGTGACCCCTTCAGTAAAAATGTCCAAGTATGCAGAAGCACCAACTCAGCTCCCCTTGCATCAACATATTCTGACTAAAACCTACTGCGTTCCAGTGTAACTTCAGGACAATTTACCCACTTGGTTTACAAATAGGATCATAGGTGATTACTAGGCTAATGGCCCTATGGCCCTTACAAGCATAGAAAAGAGTTTATCCCGAAAAAGAAATCTCAGTCAACACCTTTTACCCCTGTCAGTGAGAAACACAGGTGGAACCCCTGGGACAAATGTGTGCTTTCTCATCCACTCATCAAAGTTGTGCTTGAAGAGGGTCAGCAAGGCACTCTGTTTGACATGTATGGGAAGTCTATTCCAGAGACGGGGCATACCCTGGGAGACAAACCTGTCTCTCCAGCAGGTTTTGTTGATATTGCGTATTAGATTCAGGCCTTTTGAGCAGGCAATGCTCAAGGAGTTAGACTTACGAATATGGAACATCTCTAGTAGGGTAGGGGTCTAGATTGCCTTGTAGGTGAGACACAGATCACCTCTGAGCAATCTGTATGATACCGAGTAGAGTGATAGTGATTTGACCCTGTCCACAAAGGACATGTGTTGGAGGCCATGGATTCTCTTTGTGAGGTATTTCTGTGGCCTTTCTAGTTGGTGCAGATATTTGGAGTGGTACATACCAAACAGGGAGTTATACTCAATTATTGGTCTAATGAGGGAGGAGTATTGACAGGTAATAACCTCCTTTTTTCTGGATGCAATCCCTTTACTTACGAGATAAACCAAGTAAAAGGCTTTCTGACCACTGCTGCTACATGATGGTCAAATGCAAGGTTGTTAACAACCTGAGTACCCAGGTCTCTCACCAAAGTTTGTGTGCTTAGGGGGTTGCCGTTGATGTGGTAATCAGTAGGGGTCATGTTTTTGCCGAATGGTATGATGATACATTTTTTTGCATTTAGCTTGAGGCCATGACTTTGGCACCAGTCATTAGTTGTTGTGAAACCGTCTTGCAGTATGTTAACATCATTTGGGGAGCCAATGACAGCACCCAACTTACAGTTGTCCACAAACTTAGTCATCCTGACAGTTTGGGATTTGTATAACCTCTTAGCACCACTCTTCATGGATCACCACTATGAAAATTTGAAGCCCAGGACTATGAATAATGCACTATGTAATTCCAGCACTGTTTGACAAGTCATTGAACAGAATAAATTTCTGTTGTTTGGTAATGGGAGGAAATATGCAAATATGTATCTTATAAGCTCAAATCTGTTGTTTGAAACACTTCAAAAGCTGAAACAGGCATTGTTTATTGTCCTTAGTGATCACTTCAGTGTTGCTGTTGATCGTGTTCCTAACTTTAGACATCCTGGTCTGTGGCTGGATCCTTCCTTTTCTTTTCTCTTCCTTTCACACTATTCATACAAGATACACTTATTTCTCCCATTTAAACAAACTGATAAGAGCCTGTAGAGGAATAACAGTTGTAACACTTGAAACCAGGTTATCTATTGGAAAAGTATCCTATGTCTCCACCTTGAATGCACTCATCCACTGTTCTCATATAACTGTTTCTACCATTTCCTGGCTTTAGATTAATCTTCAACAAGTCTATTTTTTTAATTTCTGTTTTTATTTTTGCAGAAGAAATACCAGTTCACTTCTCTGACTACAAAAAATGCCTGAAATGCTAGCCAATGAAGTAGTATAAAAATATGTATATATAACCACAATAAAATATGCCAGTATGTTTTCAAATTAATTGTATCACATTTCATGATACAGAATAGATACATTTTTATAAAAAGTAAACAACATGTCGTAAATCCTCTATGCCTGGTTATGCCAGAGGAGGAGACTATGGCTTCCACATGTTCTGATTTTAATAAAAATACAATTTTAGAGCAGGTGGAGATTTCCTTGTTAACAACTGCTATCCTTTGCTGAAACTGGCTTTTCCCTGGGTGTAACCATCCAGCCTCCAAGTTACATGGTGATTATAGCCTTTGCTCTACATAGAACAGCTGTTGTAAACGCCAGAGTATAGATGCTTCAGGTGTCAAGTTGTGAGAACATCTTAAGAAATTACAGGTTCAAGATATAGTTTGGACCTAATAACTACCACTATTACCATATTAGATGATTGCAAGTACTATAAAGCTCATCTGCCTAATAAAACATCCCTGCATGCTAATTCTGCTATTGTACAGTACAGTACACTGATCTCTCTCAAACATCAATCAGGAAATTTTGTTGACTGACTAAGACTGATTTTTTTTTTGTTTTTATATTAAGAAACATGATTAACTTATTACCTATATTAAAGAAAGTTTAGTGCAGATTTGATCAGTGTCATTAGAAGAAGAAACCACTCTCAATGGACATACATGATCAACGTTTGTTTAACTTTGAAGTGTTGATTCAATCAACCAATGTTCTTTTGTTTTTCGAATATATTTTTATTGAATTTTTTTCTTATTATTTTAATACAAGAAAAGAATATCAGAGAAAAATATAAGAACAGGTACTAGGAATATCAAGTTGCAGTAATCCTAACATGCACCATCAGTGTTAAACTAACAATATGCAAAATTAATTAACAATCAAGCTGTTCATATTGAGCTGTAATACAGAAAACTACACAGAGATAATATACAACATCCAAACAGCGAAAATCAAACTGAAACTTGAAACAAACCACTGACAAGAGACTTCAGACGGCACTAAGAAATATTTAATGTTAAGCGCTTTTCGTTTGATAAATTAAACAAACTTCATCAGACATCTGATGAAGTTTGTTTAATTTATCAAACGAAAAGCGCTTAACATTAAATATTTCTTAGTGCCGTCTGAAGTCTCTTGTCAGTGGTTTGTTTCAAGTTTCATAATATACAACATATTGAAATCTGACATTAAAACACTTGCATCAAGACATTCTAGCCTACCTAACTTACGTTATATCTTGTACTAACTATATACACTATATACATTGATGTCACCTTGAATGTTCATCTTATATGTATTACCATGACCTGCCCATTGTTGTTGTGGGTAAACATTTTACAATACAAAATATCTTTAGTTTCCCTTATTTACACAGAACAATACTGATGTTGTAGTCCCTTGTTCATAAATCAGTTTTGACCTAGGATTTCTATAAGCGTTCTCCAATGTTTCTAATAGTAGGATAGTTTTTTTTTTTTTTTTTTTTTTTGGTTTCTTGTAATTAGTTTACTGGATAATAAGTACTTTATATCTAACCAATTTTGGGCTATGTATGATTTCATCATTGCACACAGTGTGACTATGATGTGTTTATTTTCATAGGAAAAATTGGTAATGAATACATGTAAAATTGCCATTTCCCATGACAGGGTAGATTTAGTGTATCCCTTTTTTTCTAAATTGGCTCTTAGCGAACACCATAATTTGTAAACATTCTTGCAGTTTCAAAAAATATGAAGAGTGTCTGTAATGCTGTTTTGGCATATTGTGCAATAAGGAGAGTGTGAGGGATTAATTTTACTTAGAAAAAAGTGGTGTGTGATAAGCATTGTTATTAATCATAATTTGTGTGTAAATTAGTTTTTTGAGGGGGGTTAGTTTCAAAGTAAGCTCAATTGCAGCAGATTTTTGTTCAACAGTGATCTTATTATTTTTCTCTTTGAAATTTTTGAATATAGAAGTGCATCTTGATATTTAATTTTTGTTATTAATCTATAGGTATTTAGATCTCAAAAGTAACAGGTTAATAATTTGTTGATGTAGTTGCATGTCTTGGTTATCTATTTTAACATTCATAGTAATTGTGTTAATCAAGTATGTTAATTGGTTGATTATAGTGTTATAACTATTATTTACTTCGAATCTTTGCCTAATGTTTTCAATTGAAAGGCTTTTGACCTGACAGAGATCCCATACGGTGATATTTTTTATTTTGGGATACTGAGTCAGGCTTATCATAGTATTATTTAGTTTAATATTAAGGTTAAGGTATATTGGTTGTCCCAGTACCAAAGTATCTTTAAGATTTAGGGATGATACCAGGTTTTGAAATATTAGTGTGTTTCTTATGATTATGGGGTGGACCTTAAAATACTTTAACATCTTAGAATTCAAAAAGGGTACTGCTTTAGGATTTATATTACATGAGATTAGATGATTGTAATATATTTTTATCCATAGTGGATACCATGCTTTGTTGAATGGTTCAGAATTTGCTATTCATATAATTCGACTAGCATTTATAATGTTATAGTATGTTTGGAATTCAGGTAGACCTAGCCCTCCTTTTTGTTTGGGTAACATTAATCTAGAATATTTTATTCTTGCATTTTTTGGATGCCAAATAAATTTACCTAGTAGTGTTTCAAGTTTGGAGAAAGGGTTTTTGGGTATATTTTGATTAATAACACTAAAATGAAACAATAATCTTGGAAGAATATTCATTTTAACTATAGCCATCTTGGATAGTAGTGATATATTGAGATTTAACCATCTCTTAGTGTCCTCAGTGATAGTAGTCCAGGTTTTGAGCAAATTATTTTTAGTGATATCAGACTCGGGTTGAATGGACATGATACCGAGATATTTAAGATTATAATTGACTTTTATTTCAGTTTCAGGGAAATAGAATTCTTTATGTCCTAGAGTATTCAGAGGGAATATGACTGATTTTTGGGGGGTTAATGGCATAACTGGATATTTTTGAGAATTTTTCAATTGAGTTTAATATCTTATTCAAATCTGTGTTTGGGAATTCAAAATAGATGTTTAAATCATCAGCAAAAGCTGTATACTTTATTGGGATTTTTGAAATATTCATAAGATGGCGATAAGTTCTTTGTGATATTTTAAGAAGTAGAGGTTCTATGTATATATTGAACAGATATGGTGATAGTGGACATCCTTGCCTTGTACTGTTCACAATTTGAATAGGTTTTGATTGCTTTCTATTTATAAATAGTGTTGTCATGGCATTATTGTATAAAGCCCTAACCATGTTTATATAGTCTTCAGGGCTGCTATATTTCTTGAGTATCTTTAATAAAAAAACAAAATTTACCCTGTCAGAAGCTTTGGTTGCATCTACTGAGAGTGCATAGCTAGGGCATTTATCATTCACTTTTAAACTAATGATTGAATCAATGGTGAGTGTATTGTCATACATTTGTCTGTTGTTCATAAAACCTAGTTGTTCAGAAGATATGATAAGAGGTAAGATTTTTTTTTATTCTATTGGCTAGGACTGTAGAAAGAATTTTGATATCAATATTTATGAGTGCTATTGGCCTGTAATTATTTGGATTTGATGCTTCAGACTTGGATTTTGGTATGAATATAGTTTTTCAGTTATTGATATACAAGTCTTTGTTAGCATACTTTATTATGTATTCATATACTTTCAGTAATATTGGAGCTAATTGTTTTTTGAAAGTCTTGTAAAATTCCGCCACATAACCATCTGGCCCTGGTGATATGCCTGGTTTCAACTTATTTACAGCAGCAATAAATTCCTGTACATTTAAGGGAGCTTTTAGGTTATTTATTTCTGCTTCATTCAGCACTGGAAATTGTAACTCTTCAGTAAATTGATGAAATAATGATTAATTAAACTGGTCATGAGGGCCATATAGGTTTTGGTAAATCTCTTCAAAGGCCGCTATAATCTCTTCATCTGTATCTAGAGATTTGTTATTATAGTTTAATGGCTTTATTTTGGTAGGGGGGGGATTATGTTTATGATTCTTGCCAGCGCTTTTGTGGGTGATTGAACCCATTTGGCATATTTGTGAAGAAGTTTAATTTCACTGATTGAGAACTGTTGTGTTTGAATTTCCTGTAATTGTCCCTGTGGTGTATCCATTTGACTTTCAAGTGCTGGTGAATGATTAATTTGTAATTCTAACTCTATGTTTTTTTAATTTTGATTCTATTGTTTTGACCTTTTCCATGTTTAATTTTTTATAGAAAGCAGCTTTTTGAATTAATATTCCCCCAATAGTAGCTTTTGTCACTTGCTATTGAATGTCGTATGGTATATCTGTTACTTCTAGGTTATTTTTAGCTTGGGTGAGAATGTCAATGATATCCTGTGAAACTTCTTTATTCTTTAATAAGTTAGTATTTAACGTCCAGTTCATAACTGTTTGGAGTCTTTGTATTGAGCTTCCCAACTTTATTGTAATGTTTATTTTTGTATGATCTGTTATTGTTCTAGGTTTACTGCTGTAGTTGACTGTATTATTTAATAGAACTTCAGCTATTAAAAATATATCTATTCTAGACTAAGACTTGTGGTATCTAAAGACTTGTGGTATGGTGAATAATAAGTGAATTCACTAGTAGTTGTACTAGTCCTATAGTTTTCAAATGGGTCAGCTAACTTAAAATCTTCCATTATTTCAGCTATTACTGTAGTGAGCTGAACAGGTTGCGTATTATCCTTATTTGTCCTATCAAGTTCGGGATTAATTATCATATTCCAGTCACCACCTATGATATAGAGATAATTAGGAAAGTTCTTTAATATTCTATATATCTCATGTAGATAGGTTACTTGATGGAAACATGAAGCATAAACATTTAAGACTAAGAAAGTTTTTTTTAAATGGCGGCAGTTCACAAGTAAAATAACACCATCTGCCATTTGGATCATAACTACCCTTCATTATAGTGCCATCAAAAGATTTTTTAACTACTATAGCAACTCCCCTAGAAGCTGTACTGTCACCAGCAGCAACAATATGTTTCACATATTTTTTTTGTATCTTTCTCCCATTGCTCTTTCAACATATGCATTTCTTGAATGAAAGTTATCTTAGCTTATAGATTTAAAAATTAAATGCATTAACAGATTCTTCTTTTTCTTATTTTGTAAGCCCTTTACATTCCATGAGTCCACAGAAATGTATTTTATTTATTTTATTTATTTATTTTATTTATATTTGTTGACCAGGAGTGTCCGACTTGACTTGGGTCCATTTTCAGTGGAGGCCCGGGGAGAATAGCTCCACAGTTAAAATAAACAGACAGTAGTTACATTGGATTACATAGAGATTAACAATTTACATAGAAATTACTTACAACATATTTACAGATGAAGAACATAGTACATCAGTAGACAAGTAGAGTCTTTATCTGTGAAGTACATAACAGACATTAACAAATGTTACAAGAAAGTTCCTGCTGTATATTAAATACTGGCTTATGAGCATCTGAGCTTGCTATAATCAAAGTAGTTAGTGGAGTGGAAAGAAAGGTAGTGGTAGAAATCAGTAGAAATCATCAGAAAGCTACAATATACAGAATACTTACTTTCAGAACTAATGGAAGTATATAGGGACAAATTGACCTTTCAAAGTTATTAAAATTATTGATACAGTTCAATGGTATGAATATGTGTGACATCACTCCCTTTCAGTCCCCCCGTGCATATCCACTTTAGCTTATTAACTTAAAGAGAGCTAAAAAGAACATTAACAACTATAGTACATAAAATTTCTGTCATTCTAAGTCCCAGCAACAAGAAACGACAACACACATCACAGCTTGCTCAACTAAAGCATATGTAAGAGATATGGTTTCTAACCCTTACTTCAGTTAAAGGTAATTAAGCTGGGCATTTTTAAAACTGCTTTTAACTGAGATTTAGAAATCTAACTTAATAGGCAATCTAAACATATTAGAATTCAAAGCAAACCGTAGCTTTTCTATTACATTCACACATAGATACTTACATGCACAACTGAATTTAACTTATTATAGTTTATCAGTCACTTAAGCTGCAGTGGTAGAGCAGTAGTGTTGTTGCCTCACAGCAAGAGGTTCTCCTGTTCAATTCTCGGCTGGAGTGCCTTCTGTGTGGAGTCTGCATGTCCTCCCCGTGGTCGAGTGGCCTCCGAAAGACATGTGTGAATGGGCATGCCTTCGTTGAAGGTTGGTCATCAGGCTGGCAACTCAGCACCATAAAAATCAACTGCCAATCATTAGCGGACCGGAGGTCCGCTATGGTGACCCCTAACCGGAAAAAAGCCGAAAAGACAAACAACATAGTTTATCAGTCACTGTTTGCATGTTCCTTATCTTTATAATTCAAGTAGAGTCCTTTTTAGTGTAGAGCAGTTCTTTACTTGTTGGGTCTGTATGTACAGCTAAGAACAATTATAGTCCTCCACTCCAACAAAAGCAGCAAGCAAATAACTCCAAAAATCCAAAAAGTAAACAAAAGCTATGTCAGTACGAAGAAATTTATTATAATCCAAGCCAATAGTAAGCGCTTTCGTCTCTTATGCAAGAGACTTCTTCAGACTATGGCTTTACCATAAAAAACATATGCTTTAAATACTACATTAATTAACATTTTAAAACACCATTTAACATTTAAAAGCACAGTGACATAAAAATGCACAGTGACCATGCATACATTAATGCTTCAACCCCTTTCTTTTTAAATACAATACAAACTCTTCCCTGTTATTTAAACCTGGAGGAAAACAAGCATTTAGTTTAACTTGCCAACAATATTCTAGCCAACCTAGTTCTTCTTCAACATTTACTGACTACCTGTTTAACTGTAGAGGCAGATCCTTGCAGCCATTCCATACTAAGTGTTTTCTTTTTTTTTTTTTTTTTTTTGCAGCCTGAATTATTGCTTATTGCTTGAGCATGTGAAGTATTAAGAATCCTTGCATATATTTGTCTGGGGGCATCCAGAGTTTGAGATTTTCTCAGAGCTTGGTGTATTCTTTCAATAACTATTATTTGAGCTAGTTCTTTGTTTTCAAGAAGAAGATCAAAGATTTATTTTGCCACGTTAGTTGTGATTGATCATATCTTTCTGGGATGCCTCTGATCAATACATTATTTCTTCTTGCTCTAGCTTCAAGATCAACCAGTTTTTGCTGCATTTCTTTAACTGACTTTTCAGTGATGGAAGCAGCTTTCTGTATTTCTTTTATCTTTGTCTCATTATTCAGTATTCTACCCTGATTTTTATCCAATCTGGTTATTATTTGATCTAAGCTGATGCCAAACGCTGTAAGTTTTGAAGAGAAAGATTGTATTTCTGTTTGCAGAGGCATCAAGGTTGCTTTTAGTTTCTCCATGCCAAAAGATTGATTGCTTTTTGGTTTCATTTGATGCTTTGCAGCTTCAGCTTGTGATTTGTTAGTTTTCTGCCTCTTAGTGATAGTTTCTTTTTTGTTGTGTGAAAGTTTTCTTTGTTTCTTCTTTATAGCTGCTACTTGCTAAATACAGGCCCCAGCACATGTACAGGAATCACTGCTTAGTCATCTCCCAGATTCAAGGTATGTATTTCTTATTTTTACACTCAGAGGTTAAAAATAAGCTTCCCTCAGATAAGATACTGTTTTTAACTTCACAGGAGATGCTTTTTTGTTGATTTTTGCTGCAGCAGTAGCCTTAGATGAGGTTAGGTTCATAGTTAGAAGTTGGAGTAAGCTGAAGGGTGTGCTATCTAGTTGGCGGCCATCTTAGAACTGAATCAATCAACCAATGTTCTGTCACAATCTCCAGCACCAAAATGAAACAGTTAACTAGTCTGATTAACTATAGCTATGATTGTGTTCTACTAGTAGTCAGACTCCTTAAAGACAGTTGTTCTCTTGATAGTATGGTGTTCCCACCCATTAAATGTCACAGGATGTTAAGACTATCATTGGACCACTAAGTTTATATAATTCCATTCATCTTTGTAGCCTGTGATAAACCCATATTAATGGTGCATACAAAAAAATCCTCCAATTTAAATAAGCTGGCCTAAATGAGTGACATTTTCAATAGATAAGTAAATGAAGCTACAAAGGCCAAAACAAACTGCATCAGAGGGCCACTGATAATTCAACATTTCAGTAATGAAATACATTTTATGAAATCTTCACAGTAAAAGGCATCCAGTGCTTTACATGAAACAAAAATGATCACCATGGACGAGAAAACGAAGATGCATTTGAAAATTGTTAAATGTATAGCAAATTTTTGTCTAAGTGTATTGTTAGAATGCTTGGAGTAAGAAAATTTTTAAATACATTTAAAGCTGGAAATGTACTTACACTAAGACTACCCCTTTCAATTATACCGAATAGTGAACAGGGCCTCTATAGCCTTTGTCTTTTTTGAAAGTAAAGACAACTACCATGCATTCTTAACACTGCTAAATTCCTGAATATAAAACATAAAAAAAAGAATCAATATCTCAAAACTACAAAACAGTCTAGGTAAATCACTTTGTGGGGAAGAATGCAACTAAATACATACCTGATTACATTTAGTTAAGACATGAAGAAAGGCATTGCAGTCTATTGAGAAGGCCTTTGGAATAGCTTGATTTAAACCAATAATGATATTTTCAGCTGTAGTTGTCATTACTTAATGTGCTGTAAAGTCATCTTCATTGCCTAAGGTGGCTCGGGCATTTTGTGACTCATGTCATCTAAATCAAAACATTGGAGGTTTCAAAAACAACAATCCTATTTACAATTATCTTTTTATATAATACTGAAACCTCAGATCCTGATTCTCATTCACATTCATAATCAACAAGGTTCCCACATAAATCACAGTAGGAGCCTTATCTACTCTCACTAGGAAGTTTGATCTATCCCTCAAAGCCAAACAGAAAGAAGCTTGGTGCTTGATCTTTCACCAATCATTATCATCTTCCCACCTAGACTTATGTGTTTCTAGAAATGGCCTGCTGTTGGTATGCCATCCTGTTCCACTAGCCTAGGAAATGCATGTTTCAAAGAATAACTGAGCACCTGACTCCCTAGAGATGCTGTATGACCCTTGTTCCAAGGCATTTTACTCTAGCTGCTAATTCTGTAATTACTTAGTGTTGTTGGAAAATAGACTGATGGATGATGAATATTTCAATGTAATGGAAGAAGAAGAGTCAGCTTCTAGAAGAATAAGGTGCATATGATAAGTTGCATTTAATATGCCCTAAATAAAGCTAGACAACTTGTTCCATCACTTCTTACAGGCCATATAGTAGAGTTTATATGCTAGATTTCAGCAATCATCCATTTGAATCTTCTGTTCCCAGGACTGCACTGATAGTATCTGAACTGATCAGTTTAAGCTGCTATTGTATGATTGGAGTTAGCTGTTTACCTGTAGCTTGCTATTATTTTATATGCTGCTTTTTCTAAATATAATATTTTCTCTTCAAACATTTATGCTGTATAGTATTTAAAGTTTTAACTTGTATGTATTTATTCATCATTGTTATTCAGGTAAATGGAATGATTTTTGGACACTTTCTCTGCTCTGACATTTTACAGAGGAAACTAATACTCTGAAGACCAGACATGAGATGCTGGTGAGTGGGATGCTCCTTACAAGGCTGGCTGATTTGAAGAATCTCAAGGAAAGCACAGTGATGTTGAATGGGACCACCCCGACATCATCAGCCCCAAAAAGAAAATTTGATGGATAAGACCTTTTCAACATCATCAGCAGATTGCTAGCAATTGTACACTATCTATAGTTTAACTGGATGCACAATATCTTTTAATATCAATGTCACATAAAAGCAACAACATTATAAGATAAATTATTGTTTTCTTTATTTGCTAACTGCGGTAGAGTACAGAGCCATGTTAAGATTTTTCATACTCAGCCTGTGAGCATTGTCTAGTTAAATAAATGCCTCAGACTCAGTAGGTAAATGGAATCATATTCTGAAATACAATATGAAGCTCATTAACAGCCCTTAGGTTTAATTCGCTGACTTAACTACTAAATAAATCTTCCTTAGGACCTTCTATTTTTGTTTAAGGAAGAATTGGAAGAGCTGAGGCCAGACAGCATAATGACAGATTTTGAGAAGGCAACATATAATAAGACTAAAACCAACTTTCCATAAGCAGATCTAAGAGGATTTGATTTGCCATAATAAAAATATATCATGATCATTAGTGTGAACTCTGATTAAAGTGAAACTTGCATTGCAATTTTGAGTTTGAATTGAGAGTTGCTGTTCTTGTTATTTCTCTATCTATCTGAAATGTGGGCATAAGTTTTAATGCACTCACTGTCAAATGGTCTGAGGTGCCAATAAAAAGTTCATCTGATTTTCTGACAACTGTGTTGGCTGCCTACAGAGGAGCATTGTGAAGAGGAGATCTATTTGAAGTCCTGATTCATCAAGGGAAGTGCAATTGTATGATATATCGCTCTAGGTGCATCATCTAGCATGTAGTCCATGTTAGACAGCTTTTCTTGTTGTGCAGTTTTTCACTTGTCTGCTTACTTTACTACAGCTTATAGATTTTAAAATGATACCATCTCTCATTCAGTCTGTTTGCCTACCCCAGTCTACAAGTACAAACAATATGCCAAATTACTAAAGCATTTAATTGTGACAGGGGAGTAAAGAAGATCCAAGCCAATAATTATATGAACAAAACTCATTTGAAAAAACAGTAAGCGCTTTTGTCTTATTATCAAGACCTCTTTAGATTTTACTCTTTATTTCTTAGTTTAATAGCATTTATATTTCTGTTCATTCAATTGCATAGTTTCTTGTAGATTTTCCTATATAAAATACTTCACGTACTGTGTTCACCGCAGAATAAATGATCATTCTTAGCATTAACAACAAAATGGCCTGTGGCTCCACAAGATGTCCCAGTAGCTACACATAAAGATTTAGAACTGTCTGCTATGAATCTGTACATATTACAAGAAAAGTACTTGTAGGCACCTTTGCTTTTATTGCTTTTCTCAGTATTAATAGTTGGGGTTTTGAAGAATTGTTTCAAATTTCTACCTCTTTTATCAATTAGAATAGGTCTGTCTTCCACTATTTTCAATACCTCATGACAGGTAATAAAATTGTCTAATTATTATTTGAGACATGTTAATGACTTCACTGTCCACAGAAGAGAAATAGCTATCTTCTACTGTTTTTGTTAGTTGGATATCTATCGGCCTGTCCTTGAATGCTTGCCAGATCTTTTACTTTTCAGCCACCTGATCTAGATAAACTATTTTTAAATGTATGGAGCAAATCTGTTAATACATCAGCTATATGGGTTCAATCTAAAATTCAGTTCTTTAGTCTAACACATTACCCTTTGAGAATGCTAGATTTGAAATATTCGGGATATGTATTCAAATGTGAAAAAAAATCTTGTGAAAAATCTTTAATACTAATCTATTATGTTGGTCTATTTATACAGTTACATCTAAAAATAATACTTGACTTACCATTTGTCTATTGAATGAAATCATGCAACTCTTATTTTTGATTTTTTCATATGCAAAAAGATGTCTTCAATAAAACAACAATAAAAATACACATTTTTTGGAGCAAGCCATTACTAGGATATAAAATATTTTGTTCTCAATAAGCTATCACTAAATTTGTGAAATTAGATTCCATACTGGCACACGTTGCCAGCCCTCTGAATTGCTGGCAGTACTTTTTATTGAAAACTTACCACATTTTATATTTTACCAAAACAGAAGATAAGGAAAGTATTACTTTCTTAGATGTAATTGTGTATAAAAAATAACTTTTAGCATCAACAGTATATTGCAAGAACACTTTATTCCAGGTTTGATTGTGCACTGAAATCCTTAAAAATCTAACATTGTTAAAGGTCAACATTTAAGTAAGTGTGAATGAAGTGTAAATCAGTCAGAAGAAGTCTTGATAATAAGAAGAAAGGGCTTACTGATTTTTTACAAATAAAAGTTTTGTGTTTATAGTTATGTTCATCTTTTCTTTATTCTGCTGACATAGTTGAATATTTTAATAGTTTTTTTTTCAACTAAGAAGGCATACGTGGGTGTATTTTTATTGAAATAAACAAACAAGCGAACAAAGAAACAAATGAATCAAGGGTAGCTTCATGAAAGCTGCATTGTTTTCTACCTAGAATTCATTATATTAAGTAAGGAGGTGCAGGGATTAAAGTGGCTTCCATGAAAGCGTGTGGGACTTGTCCCCCACTTCCTCCAGTAATTCTTTTTTGAAAATAGTCTCCAGTGAAATGATCCCTCAATGAACTGAGACTTAAGTAATTGTAAGGAATATGGAGGTCCAAACATTGCAATTTGCTTTTATTTATTTAACATTTGTTTACCAGGAAAGTCTGCCTGGGACAGAGTCCATTTTCAGTGGAGGCCCAGAGTCCATTTTCAGTGGAGGCCCAGGGAGAAATGCTCCAGACACATCTTTAGAATGTGGGAGGAAACCTGAGCACTTGGAGGAAACCCACATGAATGTAGTGAAGACATGCAGACTCCACACAGAAAGCACCCCAGCCAGGAATTGAACAAGAGAACCTGTTGCTGCAAGGTGACAATGCTAATCACTGCACCACTGCACAACCCATCCAGTTTTCCCCTGGATTTTGAACAGTTTTAGCACATGACACTGTCAGCTCTCTCTGAACCCCAAATTGCATGGAGGACTGCCACAGGTGACAAACTCATTATTTAGTTGAGGTCCATGAACTGGTGAAAGCCCACCCTCATCACAAACCTGCTCATAATATAATCTACAGCGTCAAAAAATGTTCTGTCACCAGTCAGTTATTAAACTGGGGTACACCCCTCAGAGAACTGTGCTCTCAAAACCAGTAGCTAGCCTTCATTCAAAAATACAGCATTGAAAAGTATGACTGTCTATACACTGTGATGTTAAGTTTTGAAGCTCAATCCCAACAAATATCAGAAAAATCAACATATCTGCCAGCAATTTAAAACCTCAAGTAAAAACATACATAGCCATAAAATTTTCCCCAGTAAGTCCCTTTTTTCATGAAAACAAACAAAGATTAAAATCTCAAATGTCTACTGTTATAAACTCTGGATATAGGTCTTGAGAAAACATACATCTGCCTGCATGCAACAAGCATATGCTTAATTTGTAATGTGTAAAATCTACCTACATCTGTAATACTGAGCACTGTTTCCTATCTATCTGCACTATTTGAAGTATGCACTACTAAATTCCTGCACTTAGTTTCTTATATGGTTCCTTTTCTATTTTAAAATGAACTAATATTCTGAACTATTGAAATATTGACATATTGTGTATGTGCAGTTAAAACACACTTAATCTGATCTATAAATAGCATGTATTGTGGTATGTGTATGTTGTTAACTCATGCAATATACTCTGCAAATGTGTGCACCCTTAAAATATATTAAATGATCTATGTAATCTATATAATGTGTTACTTATATGTTAACATATATCTAATTATATTTTAAAATGTATAACTGCATTGTCCATTAACTTATGCTGAAATTTGTGCAAATGTATGTGATGTGGGCTTTTTCCTCCCCAGGTGTCAGCTGAAAAGAGGCTTTGCCCAATCACACCCAGTAAACAATGGAAAATATATAAATGACATTTTGTTTCTTGATACAGCATTACAGACGAACATATTAATTTCTGGGATCATGCCTCACTGAACTTAGAAATCCCCTTCCAGTAGACCTCTCTGAATTGAGTTTAGTTTATGAAGCTACAGCATAGCAGTCTCTCCCAGGAATTAAGGTTTTAAAATTCACTGTCTGGAAAGTAAGAAATATATGAGCAAGGATCAATTCACAGGCAGTTAGAAAGCTATTATAACAATGAGAT
Source organism: Protopterus annectens (assembly GCF_019279795.1). Classification (NCBI taxonomy): domain Eukaryota; kingdom Metazoa; phylum Chordata; order Ceratodontiformes; family Protopteridae; genus Protopterus; species Protopterus annectens. The sequence continues at coordinate 102,784,585 of NC_056736.1, forward strand.
ACAGGTATACCCTTTAACCCGGAAACAATGTTCAAAGAATAATACAGTAAGTGCTTACTAGGTGTTTAATTATTGAGATGGTAGGGTTGCTCTAACTATGGCTAAGGTAAAAATTAGTCTTCTTAATTAATAAGTAATCAACAAAATACATTCTAGTTGATGTAAATACCTCAAAATATGTTTTTATAGCCTCTTTGTATATCCATAATGTTAATGATCCTATTCCATCAACTCCATAGTCTAAATAAAATCAACAATCCAGCTGTCTTGTTTGGAGACTTTAATGTGATACTCAACAATGTACAGGACAGGTAAAGACAATTTACAATGAGACAGAAACAGAGGTAATAGCAAACTGAGGAGTTTCCAAGGCACTAAAAGTAGAGAACGGGCCAGACAGGGATGTCTTCTCTCCTCAAGGCTCATCTCACTAGTCATAGAGGATCTGGCAACTGAAGTGAGGAAATTGTTTGCACAACTGGAGGGAAGAACAAGTGTACAGTCAGTATTTCTAATGTTTGCAAATGACAGCATGCTTATGTTGGAAAATATTCGGATGGACATAGAGGAAATAATGTCAGTCTATGTAAGGATTGAAAGGCCCTCAGGACTTAGGTGCAACTAGACAAAGATGCTGTTGGTCACGAAAATAGAAAGAAAAAAGAAAAAAGGGGAGTGGGACATATTTGGGAGAGGGTATACCCCTAAATATCTCAGTGTATATGTGGGGCACTCATTAAGTGATACAATACCAAAGAATTTAGAGAGGTGGTGGGAAATATAAAGGACACCAAAGAGAGGATGGTGTAAAACATATGCACAATTAAGTAGAATCAATGTGATTAGAATGATGATCCTCCCAGTTATACATGAACTAAAAAACCTGCCAGTGGACTTAATGGAGACCAAGCTACTAAAATTACAGAAGGAGATGGAAGGGTGGATTGAGAAAGGAAAAGGGATAAGGTTCTCAAAAAAAAGGTAAGACTGACTAGAAAAATAGGGGATAAGGAGTCTTACATATACCCATGCAGACCTTAGGATATAACCTACTTGGGTGGCTAGAAAGGGGGGGGGGACTCCAAAAGGAAAGAGGGCAAATAGGATGGTGGAAAATCTAAAAGAATGAATGAGAAGGCACTAAAGAGATAGGGCAATATGACATGGGGACAAGAGAAAGAAAGACATATGGCAAGAAGGAGGATGGGGCACTTTCATACGGAAGAAACTAGTAAAAAATGGAAGGAAAAAGGACTAAGAGGAGAGCAGGTAGATAGATAGTATTCAAAACCCTACAGGAATTAACACAGGAATTTGGATTTGGATTAATATGAAATGAATGGTGGTCATTCACCAGACTGAAAGAAATGGCTGGGAGAGGGAAGAAGCAGAAACCCAAGAAAACAAAATGAAAGATGAGAAAGAAGAGCCCTACAGGGCAATGAAAAAAACAGAGGAAAGAAAAGCAGAATGATTTATTATCACCTGAGGGGAAAAGTGGATGAAGTCACAAACAAAGAGATAAGAATAGGATGAGAAAAGGAAGAAGGGGGGAGACAATTGAAGCTGTATGTTAAAAAGTCCTCAGAATAATATCAGAGATACAGAAAATACATATGGTAAGAGATCAGATGCCAAGAGTATTGCAGAGATGGTATCTCCTTCCCCTAAAAGATTATATTAGGAAGGAAGGAAAACAGATAAAGATACTGGAGATGTACTAGCGAAGAGGCACGCATGAAACATATGTTCTGAGAGTGGATGTAGGGTCAAATGTTTTGGACAGAGGCTCTGGAAATCTAGAAGAGAATATATGTAAAAGAGGGAAAAACTAAGAACTTTGCATGTCGGGTATAAGAAATGAAGGGGGCAGTGGTTGGTAGGAAAAAGACATCCAAGCAATATGATTAATGACAAAAGTAGTGAAGAGTGTAATAGAAATTGGAAAACAAGGGGCAAGTGCCAGAAGGAGGAGCTGTGCATGAGATTTCTAGATGTTGTAAAGCAAAATATAAAGCAAGAAAAATGAGTGTGATGGGAGAAAAAGAAAGAGTACAATGGAAGGAGGTGATGAGTTACAACCAATATATAGGGGGCATGAGGTTATAAGGGGTCTACTTCAGTAGACCCGAAACCCATATAACGAGATGAAAAGGCCAACAGCATGAGAACAGAACACCAATGTCCTGTAACACCAACTTACCACTCAGGTAAGTAAACGCTGGGCCATCCTTAAAAACAAACAAACCGAACAAAAGCAAACCCACCAATGTGGGGGGCTTTGCCCCCCTCATCCCCTCAACTAAATATACCAGCTACCAGATTGCACTACCATAGGGTAAGGGGTAAAATTCAACAGGATGGACTTACTTGGAGTGGTGAGTCAGTGTTCCGGGACATCGGCATTCTTGTGCTGTCAGCTTTTTCATCTCAGTTATCTGAATTTTGGGTAAGTGGTATTTCGGCCTACTGAAGTAGACCCAGTTATATGTAACTAGAAAAGTAGTGAGAAGCAATGAACCACTGGTATAAAAAAAAAAAAAAAAAAAAACTTCACCATACATGTCAATTGCAAATGGTGTAATTGCAAATTGATAAGAAAAATTAATAAATCTTTCTCGGGGGGGGGGGGACACCTTTGTCTATTCAATATTAAAATTTAACTTTTATTTAGAATTCCGACACCTAACTTCAAAATCCTTCAAGAGTGGGAAACAAACAGAAGCATGCAAACATATAGCACTTCATCACTGTTCAATTAATCCACAGTCAGGAAAATTAGAGGGGCAAGGTTCAAAGTTCATGCAAACACTTTCAAAAGCATAGCTCATTCAAATAAATACCTGCCAATTCATTTCAACATTCAAACCTGCTGTCTGTTGCAGCTGAGATTTTGCTATAAAATAAATGTCTTTATACAATAACCATTGTTTAAGATCATTTCACAAACTGCAAGGTATTTGTAATGATACAAGTTTCAGTTTTTTTTTACTATGATCGTGTGAAGCAAGGAAGTACTAGCCTACATGTGTACATTCATTTACATTATCTCCTATATATAATTCCCTTTATGATTTTTTTTTGTCTCCTATATGCAACTTTTGAAACTGCAGAATATAGTATTAAGTACACAATGTACAAGACAAATTCTGTTAAAACTACATAAACTTTCCAATGTAAAATGAATTCAATAACTGCTTGCATATAGCTGAAGGTTCCACAGTGATATTTTTAATTTCCTCACCTGGAAACAATCCTACCCATTCTTGGATGTAAAAAGGAACCTATTAGCCTCTCTGACAGCAAGCAGTACAAGTTCATAACTGGAAGGTGCTCTCTTCAGACAGATTAAATTTCAGTTACCCTTCCTTTCCTATCTGCCCACACACTAGGTGCTGCACACTGTAATACCTTCAACAGTAACTCGCTCTCCTAGTTTACTTTTAAAATCTCTAACTTAGTTCTAGACGTCATGCAAAGAATTAGAAAAGGTTTAGCTAGGTTTAAAAAAGACGTATATGTACACAAAAAAGAAAATAAAGGGAAAGTTAGGAATGCAAGGATGGGATATGAAAAGAGTAGTTTATTTTATTTTATTTTATTTAACATTTGTTTACTGGGGAAGAGATTTGAGAGATTCTCTGAATGCGCAGCAGCTATTTGACTCGGAGAGTTTTAGGATGGCAAAGGATATGGTATCTGCAGTGGAATGGAGGAGCTTCACAGCAGAATATAGAAGTTAGATATATTAGTAGGCTTGCTAGTTAGCCTGAAAGTATAGAGTGGAACCAGAAAGAAAGTGGTAACAAGAGGTCTGCAGAGAGCATACAGTGATAAAACTTAGGGAAAGAAATGCAGAGGACAAGGGGAGATGGGTAAAGTCTTTTAGAGAAGTACAAACAAGTAGGATGTCACTGAGTAAGGTGAAGGAAAAACATGTGAGATGCAGCCAAAGAAAGGGATGGATGGAATAGTAAATAATGAGGGCTTAAAGACACAAATGTTCAGGAAAGAACCTACATCACAAGGTGAGCAGGAGGGAACTGGACAGTGTAAGAAACTGTCAGATGGAAGTGCAGGTGGAAATGCTGCAAATATGAATGGTAATGGCATGGCTCAGGAAGCAAAGGACAGCACAGCCAGAGTGGGAAGAAGAGAAAGGGGTTGTTAGGGTAGCAAACTTAATTACAAGGGGGGATCAGCAGTCTAGGTAAGCTAAAAAGAGAAGTCACATGTCAGTGAAACCATTCTCAGGGTTTAGACTGAGTAAAATGTGGGAGGAGGTGAAAAAAGGTATCACCAAGGAGGAGAGGTGGACGTTGTGATGCTGAAATGCATCAATAACCTGTCACAGCTAACACATGAGCAGTAAGCAGTACCAGAGAGGTGGCATAGAGATGCCAGTGAGAGGGTCGAAGGTAGTATTCTTAGAAGGGTTAACTGTACCAGCAGCCAGAACACTTTGGAAGGAAGATTAGGGAATATTAATAACTGGCTGCTGTAGTGGAAAAGGAAGAAAGGTTTAGGACTGATAAGAATATGAGAAGGAAGCTGGCAGACAGATTTAATTTTAGTCCAGCTGGGAGTGTTGTGCTTAGTGCTAGACTGGAAAGATACCTTTTATTAACCATACTTTTTAAACTGTGATGGAAGGGCAGTGGGAAGCTGGCAGAAGCAGACCAAACAGATGTGCAGAAAGCAGTCATAATGTAGAAAAAGATCAATAATGTAGCAGAGAAAAAGACAGGAGGGGCTTGGCCCATGGCTGGTGGTCTTAGTGTGGAGAGAAGCCTGGTTAGTAAGAAAGCAGAGCTACAAGTAAATATGCAGGAGGGGAGAGTGGACATTGCTGCAATCATAGAAATATGAGCGAATAACAAAAGGGGGCTTGACATAGAAGTCCGTAGGTATAGGCTGTTCAGGAATGACAGAAAATGGAGATATGGCATTGAGTGGCAATTTTTGTAAGGATTGGCATCAAATCTAGTGGGCAGAGAGGATAAAGAACACTAAGCCAGGAATGGATCAAGGGTACAGCCAGGATTAGTAGCTGGGCTAATTGTCATGGCAGTTAAGGCCATGGAAGAAGGAATAATAATGGACTAGTACAATGCAAGAAGAAGAAGAAGATGAGATACTAAAGAAAATAATAATGGATTGGGGTATGAGGAAGATGGTAATATTCATGTGGGATCTGAATCTGACAGGAACAGAGTGAAGATTTCAAGTTATATGTTAGAGAGACTGGAAGCTGATTGTGGTCTTAGACAATGAGAGTTCAGTTAAGTGGAGCAGGGCTGTAAGGATAGATTTCCGGGTGTGGTCGTAGCCAATAGTATTGAGGATATCCAGGTTAAGACAGCATTAGCCAACAGTGATCACATTACTCAGGGTCACCACTGGCTTGCCTAGCACCCAGTGCTGGTCCCAAATGTAGCATGACTCCTCCAGGTCTTCAGGTATGAAGAGCAAAAAAAAAATGTTGATGTTTTTAATACTGTAGCAAGCAGATGTCAGCTTGTCACAGCTTAACACATAGGAAGATCTGAAGTGCCTTTCTGTACCAGAATTCAGAAAGACCAGTATAGAAAGAATGCAACAACTGCTCCTCTTGATCGATCCTGCTAATACTTTGTGCCTGGGACAACTGCCCCCTCTACTCCCTGTACCATCTTAGCAATGGGTGCTAACTCTAACCTTTAAGCTGCCCTTTCCCCTAACTCTAACCCTACACCTCAACTTAATAAAAACCTTCCCAAAAACTGCCACTACACAAGACACACTCAGACACACAAACATACACTAATGGCACTACATCTACCTCCTTACATAACCCTGATCCTAACCTTAAAATACACACACTCACACACAAACATGCAAAAAGTAAAACACACACACACACACACACACACACACACACACACACACACACACGCACACACACACACACAACACACATGCATACACACAAATGCTCGCACCTCTGCCAATCCCACTCACCTTTCATAAAGAAATAGTCCCTCAACATTTTGAACGTCTGGCTATCCATACATGCAATATTAAGCACCGCCTCTATCACTAGTTGATCAAATGTACATTCGACCAAATTGAGGAAAAGCATAGATAGATAGATAGATAGATAGATAGATAGATAGATAGATAGATAGATAGGTAGATAGACAGACAGACAGGTAGATGGATGGATAGACAGGTGTATATGCATATAACATATATATGAGTATGCCACTACTGATTGCCAATCAAATTCAATGAAACACAAAACATCTTAAAATTTCACTGGTAATCAACAAGAACAAAAAAAAATCAAACTCTAATGACTACAAAAGTAAACAATACACTTACATCTGTGATCATTCCTCTCCTCACTTCCTAAATACTTAACAAAACTTGAAATAAAAAAGACTTTAAGCAACTACTGCTTTCACTACACCTAACGATTGCTACTCTACATTTGCATTTACATTTGACATCATTACACATCTTATATATACTAAAAACAAAACAAACCTAAAGTAAAATAAATAAATAAACAAATAAATGCATTATCTGCTTTAACATGGAGGTTCCACCCCCAAAACACCCCACATGGGGAATTGCCATCACATCCCAGAACTTATAGGTTCATAGGTTGGTACTAGGCTATCTGCCCTAGGGCCTATACAAGCCTAGAACAATTCCCTGGATATTTCTTCCCATAATATTTACTTCCCTGAACCCCTGTCTAGCAGGGGGACTGACATGATCCCCGGGGTGAATTTCCTTATCTCCCATCCAATCGTCAAGATTCCTTTTGAAGAGGGCCAAGGAGGCACTCTGCTTGACATGTATGGGCAGTCTATTCCAGAGTATGAGGTGTCTCTGGGTCAGGAACCTATCCCTCCAGCATGTTTTGTTCATTGTGATGACAAGGTTTAGATCCCTGGAGCGTGTGGCTCTGAGGGACTGGGATTTCTTTAAGTGGAGCATGTCCAATAGCTCAGGGTTTGACATGGCCTTGTATGTTAAGCAGAGATCACCTCTGAGTAGATGATATGCCACAGAGTATAGCTGGAGTTTTTTTAGATGGTCAGCATAGGGCATCTGCTTTTAGGCCTGTGATTCTTTTAGTGAGGTATTTCAGCGGCCTTTTTAAAAAAATAAAATTGTCATTCATATATACATGCTGTACCGCCCAAAACATACACTTTATACATATATATGCAGATAGATTTTTTTTTTTTTTTTTTTTTTTGGTATAGTAAGGAGTAGTAAAGGAATAGCAGAAACGGTTAAACTGCCTGTAGGACATTTCCACAGCAGAGTTAGGGTGGAACCTGCATTTAAAAACCCAAATAGTATTATATGAAGTAGATCATTACTACACTGCAATGAAGATATGGTTAGGCATTGTTTTGCATGGTGTGAAGATGCTCTCGTGGGATGGTTTTTGGAGACAGACTGAGATTAGATAGAGTCAGATTTGAGATCTAATGCATCTGGGAACAGAGGTCCTGCAGAGGAATCTCTAGTTTCTGGGAAGCTGTATAGGTGAGGATGTCCCTCCTTGCAACTTGAAAACAGAATAAGGGTATTGCTTTTTGCTGATATGCTACCCTGTCTCATGAGAGGGTAACAGCCTGTTGCTGGAAACAGACTGAACTGAGTAAGTAGCAGAAGATATGAAAGACTATATTTTTATTGGTTATTCCTGTACTTCATTTTCCTTATAAATAAACCTTTTTGTTTGAAACTGTTAAGCTGGAAAAATACTGATTTGTTTTACATATGATAGAGAAATATAGTTAAAATGCATGTCCTGTTTCAGCGTGTGTGTGTGTGTGTGTGTGTGTGTGTGTGTGTGTGTGTGTGTGTGTGTGTGTGTGTGTGTGTGTGTGCGTGTGTGTGTGTGTGTGTGTGTGCATGTGCATGCATGAAGGCATGCATGCGTGAGTACGTGCTTGTATGTATGTCTGTGTGTGTCTGTGGGTGTGCATGGAGCATATATCACTGCTATACTAATTGATTTGTTTTGAGAACACATATGACACAACTTAGTAATTTCTGTAAGATTTAAAGCCTTTCCATTTAAGAACATCTGTATTCAGGGAAAGAAGATTTAAACACATTTGTCATGATGATTTTTTTCAGGGTTCATTTTATGTGGAGCTCATGTCAACTCCTAATTTCACACTAAATCACATGTATGGTTTATTAAGCTGTATCAAATAGTACCCAAGCACCCAAACTAAGTACTATGTTTTTACCAATGTCTGTATCCATGTCACTTCTTTCCTCATTGATTTAAGCTAACCCATGTGATCATGTCTGAATGTTTCACCTTTTTGCATACGTCCATTTTTCCACTTTACCACTCTTTAGGTTTCCTCCGCTATGACCCATCCCACTAGTCTCTTTTAACTTGCTTTAGCTTTGCATTATCCACTCTCCTTCCCACTAAACCAGCAGTGCACAATCCTGCTGTCGTGACATCTCATCAGAACTGCATATCATGGGTGCCAGGCTATCACAGATGTTATACATCTACTCACTAGTACACCTGTTATACATCTACTCACTACTACACCTGTTATACATCTACTCACTACTACAACTGTTATACACCTACTCACTACTACACCTGTTATACATCTATTCACTACTACACCTGTTATACATCTACTCACTATTACACCTGTTATACATCTACTCACTACTACACCTATTATGCACTTACTTACTACTACACCTGTTATACATCTATTCACTACTCACTATTACACCTGTTATACATCTACTCACTACTACATCTGTTATACACTTACTTACTACTACACCTGTTATACATCTATTCACTATTACACCTGTTATACACATTCTCACTTCTCATAGGCTCATAGGGGTATACCTGCCTAATGACCACTGGCTTCTTTTTAACCCTAGCCATGCATCTCAAATCTCTGACAAGTTCTGTTACTCTTGATAAGTGTAAGCAAGGGCTTGGAATGGAGATGAAACATTTACAAGCAGTGTCCTGGGAGATTAATCATTTACATGTTGCCTGTGTCCATTAGAGACATAGGTGCCACACCAAGGATGAATTTCCTGTTGCCCATCTATTTGTCCAAGTTGCACTTGAATTGGGTTCGGGAGGAGCTCTGTAGGGTAGGGGAGCCTGTTCCAGAGATGGGGTAGTCTCTGGGATACATGCCTGTCTGTCCTGAAAGTCCTATTTATATCACAGGCAAGGTTCAAGTCTTTAGAATGGGTAATTCTGGTGTTGTTTGATTTGCATATATGTAGGATGTCCATCAGGGTGAAGTCCAATAATGTCTTGTATGCCAGGCATAAATTTTCCCTCAATAGTTTGTTGAAGACATAATACAAGGATAGAGCTTTGAGCTGGTCTGCACTGGGCATGTTACTTACACACTATATTCTTTTGGTCAGACACCTCTATGCATTCAATTTGTTGGATGTGCATGGTTGAGTACACACCATTGGGGACATTTTACTCAGTGACAGGTCTGAAGAATGGGGAGTACAATGGAACAATGAACTTCTTGGACCTAGATGCCATACCTTTGTTTGTAAGTTGCACAACATAGAATGATTTCCTCACTACTGTAGGCACGTGATGGTAAAACGTTAGATTAGTGACCATGTGTTTCCCCAAGTCCCTGATTGCTGGGTTGACTCTTAGGGGTGTTGTCAATATGATAATTAAGCATTTCTTGACATTTAGTTTTAGTCTATGGCTCTGACACAAGTTAATTGTCTGTGTCAAACCTTCCTGGAGAACATTAATGTAGGGGGATGATTCAATGAATGCACCTAATTTGCAATCATTTGCAAATTTAGTCAGCCAGAAGTCCTTGACATTGGCCTTGACTTCAGAGAAGTAGATGTCCCAGGACTGAACCCGGAGAGACCATACTTGTGACTGGCCTCTTTGTAGAGTTGTACTTCCCAGTTCTAACTTCTAGAGCCTTATCTGAGAGTCAGCTGTCTATCCACTGGGTGACAAAAGGGTTTATACCTAACCTCTAAAGTTTGTCAACCATGCGTGAATGAAGTTTTGTGCCAGATGCCTTGGCCAGGTCAAGCTAGGCAGTGTGAACCATTTTGCCCTCACGTATTGTTTTGGTTCCCTTCTCAAAGAAATCCACCAGTTTGAGTAGGCATGACCTGCCCTTGATGAAACCAAACTGAGTTGGATCCAATGTCTGGAGATGTGGTATGTCAATATTTATCACATCAATGATAATTATTTCCATGGCTTTGCATGTGAGACTCATGCGTCTGTAGCTTCCAGAGGAAGGACAATGTTTTAGCTAATATTCAAAAGCCTAGAGGGGAGGGGAAGGGAGGGTTACAGACATCCCTGACAAAGCAGCATGGCCTGTTGACCATCTCCCTCCATGCTAACAAATTTTGCACTCCCTTAAAATATCACCAGAAATTTAACAAATTATTAACATCAGTCACCTTCTGTTCACACTTACTTGGTTCTAAACCTGTAATACACCAACTCGGTTATACATCTCTCATACAGTTATTCACTTCATTCCTATTATACACCTACTCCCTTCTAACCCACTGCCTTCTGCAGTATCTCTTTTACCTGCTTTCTCTCTTGCTCTTCAAACATTTAGTACTGCGTACTTTAGCAACAAGAGCATTGGTACTACATGATTCATATCTCTTTGTCTGCTGTCCATATCATCTACCATGTACTTCCATACTGCTGAAAGCCCTCTGTCAGCTCATGCTTAGGATTCACGTCCTTCTCCTTTTTGCTGTGCCTTCCCTAATTCCTTCAATCATATATGCTCACCCAGTCTACTCTTTTGGTTACTTGAAGTTTTTGATATCACAAAAGTATTTGCTCCAAGTGGTGATTGCTACATGTCATATAGGTTACTTTGATTATTTATATTTAACACTAACCTAGATTGGATATTACTACTCCTCTCTAAAATCTACATTTACAGTTTGCTCTTTTGTTCCAAGACACACTTGTAGAATTATGATCTTTTTTCAAGACATTACATTGATACACATGGATTCCCACACGCTATTAATGAATTGACATACCTTTCACTATTAAAAAGTTCTCATGGTTTCTTACATTTGTAAATTGTTATTGTCTATTTCCTGCACTGTTATTGTCCACATTATTCAGATTTTTGTATATACGTCATTGTTCAGTGGTGTTCATACTGTAATTTAACCTGAACTTTTCTCTCAGGACCTCTTCTGAAAATGTGTACTGCCAGAAAATCATCCAGACTGCCAAATATGTATACATGCATAAATGCGCACACATAACATATATATATATATATATATATATATATATATATATATATATATATATATATATATATATATATATATATATATATATATATATATATATATATATATATATATATATATATATATATATATATATATATCCATGCATAAGTGCATACAAACATGCATAAGTACAAAATAAGGTTTACCTTGGTTCTGTAAGAATAATACATATAAAACAATAATTCTAAACCAAACATTCACTTTCATATCAGGGAATCAACTGTGCACCAGGGGCATTAGAGGATTTCCAAGCTACTTAAAAATATTATTTGTAACTACTGTCACCACAAAGGATCCACTTTTGTACTGCCACTGCCCTTGTGTGATAAACTTCTCAATACTGTCTGAACATCATCCAGAAGACTGCAGAACAAAAAAAACTAATACAATTATTTCTGGCAGTTTTCAAGGTCCATCATCTGTGTTAGTGAACAATTCTTGATTTTGCTTGCTTTTATTTATAAGAAGAGCTTGAAGGCATAAAAAGCTAAGCAGATAACGGTCTCAGTCTCTGTCTTTCTTTCCCTGACCATCTTATTAGCACAAATGACAATGACATCACATGTACAGATGCACAAATGCTTGCAGACACACACACACACACACACACACACACACACACACACACACACACACACACACACAGACATGAACACAAACTTAATGCAAATGTGTAGGTAGTTTGTTTCATCACTCATTCTGAATGGTCTCCCATGAGCTTACTTTTTATTTAATTGCATTATCTACATTCTAATTTCTTTATTTTGGCTGATGGATCTACTTCTCCTGCAGCATAGAATGCTTCCACATGTTGAAATACATGTTTTAAAAGCCTCATTCTAATGTTTACTCTTGTGTATAGAAATGTATTAAAGCTTAAGGCACCATCCCAAACCCCAAAAGTTTTCTCAAATAAGAACAAACGTATATAAACAAAATTTTAAATAATCAAGTAAGCTACCAACTTACAATGTCAGTTTTCAGTAAAAAATGTCTGTCCAGTGCTAGGTACTGCAAGTGAAGATACTGTTGAGCAATCTAAATATCATTACTGAGTGCATTATTTATTTATTTGCTTATTTAGTTATTTGACTATCATGTGATCGATTTATTTATTTATCTATCTGAGAAGGTGAAGCCACTATGATTCTTTAAGCAATCTCGTTTTCACTGAAGATTAAGCCATGCGTGCTAGTAAATACTACTGTGGGCCTTTCTTAATATGAAAGGGATCCCATTGGGCAGAAGCAAAGCCCCTATATTAAACCCTTCACAGAAGACTGGCTCATACTTTCAAGTAATACCTTAGAGGGCCTCAGTTTTCTAAAATACCCACTAATCACATTTCAGGTTGTGGTGGAAAGCTCTAACTTTAAGCTTGATTTCATTCCTTGTTTCAAAAAAATCCAGCTATATATGTGCTGAATTTATACGTAATCTTATTAATCTAAAAGTTGGGTATACTCTTTATGCCCATATTCAAAATGCCTGTAGATGGAAAGGGCTGTCCTGTTCAAAAATGTATTAATCCTCAAACTGCTTTATATCATGCATCACATTCACATGGTGGTTATCCAATTTACACCTCCTGTTCTTTAGCTTCCTTTGTAGAAGCAAAACAATTCAGATACTTGGATTTTATTCTGCAGCTTCTACTTGCTTAAGCATTGTGGATAGTATATAGACTAATTGCTCATAATCATTCATGAAAATAGACATTGTGCGGAAGGCTCAGTTTTATTCTCCTAATGAGCTTTGAGCATGTTTATAGTAATACCATGCTTGCGTAAGGTTATTTGCTGCTTCTGTACTCTGTTGGTATGCTCTAACTTAGATCATATGGAGTAGCATTAATGAAGTCATTCATTTTGAACTATGTGGTTTGGGTTTCTTCCATTTCCATGGTAAATGCTTCTCAGTATCCATGGCTGATAGCCAGTTGTTCATTTGCTGCTGAACAGCACAAAATTGTTCACTAAGTTGTGTTACATTTGCAGTACCAAATGAGTCTACTGTTTTCACCACAAAAATAATTTTACCAAGTTTTGGACTTGACTCACATTTGGGGAATTTTCTATTCAAAGAGTAAAGATGTTACTACTGTGACTTAATCGATATCTTTTTCCCTGTTCCATCTGCTTTTCATGAGAATGAGAAATTACTTCATTTGAATAAAAATGATGAAAATGAAAAAAAAATCATTATTGAAACAAGTCTGAGAGTGCAGTTTATGTTTTTGTGTGTGTATGTGTGTGTGCACGTGTGTGTGCTTGTGTGCGTGCGTGTGTGTGCATGTGTGCGAGTGTGTGTGCGTGTGTGTGCGTGTGCACACATCTGCACATTTGTGCGCAGTGTCTAAAGTTTTATTTATTTTTTATTTTTTCATAAGTGTGACTAGGTCAGATTTACAGATTGTTTCAATAGTTTCATTGGCTATTGATGTGTACAGAGTGGCAATAAACACTTGATGGCATCAACAAGATTCTGACGTAATAAAAATATATGCACTCTGTAGCTGAAAAACTGACATCACAGATCTATATCAGTGTACACTGTTAGAATGTGTATATATATATATATATATATATATATATATATATATATATATATAAAGAGAGAGAGAAAGACAATCAGATAAATAGATGTATAGGTAGTTCTGTTGCTTATTGTGAGGTGAATGGGGCTATCCCTGATCCAACATTTATGAAATGTACTTGTAGCTAGGGATGCCCCTGCCTCATTACACCTCTTTGATCTATATACAGAAAAACTTGCCCATATATAACAGCGGATCCTTATTATCTTATCAGCATTATTTTTACTCAGTCAATTTCATTATAAGATGTAGCTTTACAATGATAATGCCTTCCCTGCTGTTTTTTTCACCAGAGGTTTCTGTTCCACAATGATGGAGACAACATATGTGGATAAAACTTATTTGCTTTGGTAATTTTCAGGCTATCCACTGATTCAACAAAAATTGATTTCCTTTTAGTATAATTTATGCCTATGTTTTGACTTAAAGGAAGATTCTAGTTAGAAATGCAGAAATGTCCATGGAATATCCTAGAGTGCATATACTCAAATACTATTTGCTTTTGGGTGAGGTTAATTTCGATTTTAAGGCCCAAGAAGTGTATAGAAAAGATGTGCACAAGGAATATTTTTACTGTTTATCATAAGACACTTTTGGTTATGCAATACATTATCCAATAAACTCTCTGTTTGTTACCTTGACATTGACTGCAGCTGAAGGGATGTATGAAATTATGGAAAGAGATAACACAAATAATTGTTGTCATCTATTTATGGGACATTTTTGCCTAAATTGCTGAATTGTTTTTGCATTTATCTTTTTTTTTTACTTTTATTTCCATAGTCATTAAGTATATTGTACATTACACAAATCTAAATTTGTGTTGGAAGGTAGATAGTCACTGAGGATGGTTCTATGGTCCTAGCATACTAATCATGCCTATATGATGTACTGGGCATACATGACTGTCAGCTGTATTCCCTTGCCAGATTCTTCTGGCTGCTTACTTGTTCCTTCAAGTCCAGATGCAACCTGTGCAATTTCTGAGCATCTGATGCCAGATGAAGACATTCTGTGGATTCTCTTTAATTATCATTCTGGGAGATAATGTAATGTTTTTGTTTTAGTATTGTTATTATTATGATTATTGTTATTAATTATTATTATGATTATTATTATTAATTATTATTATTTACTCTCTGCTTTTCTCCATTAATGGCTACCACGCAATATTCAGCACCTTCCACAATTAGATTATCCCTGTACTTTTGGTGGCAATGTTTTATGCAGGACTTAGATAAGCATATCTGGTATATCTAAACCGTAAGTTTCTTAAGCCTTGGGATGGATTTAAATAGTCACCAATGGATCAATGAATAGGAAAGCTCTTGCTTAGAATTCCCTCTCATTAGATCTTGGCAAACATCTTCCAGTCTATATGAGCATAGATTACAGGCACAGCCACCATCATTTGTTTTTAATTCCATATAAAAGTGTATGACATAATCTCTCTCTCTCTCTCTCTCTCTCTCTCTCTCTCTCTCTTTCTTTCTCTCTCTCCCTCTCTCTTTCTCAATCTCCAGGAGCTTCCTTTAACCCGATTAACTTGTTACTATTGGTTCTCACTTACCTCTGCACCTGATAACAGTGTCACAGCACTGAGTGGCAAGAAAACTCATTTCTCATTCTTTTTATTTTAACATTGCAAGCTTATGATTCTAAAATAAAATGTATCCATAAAACTGGATTAGGGTTTATTTTATGTATGTATGCATTTATGTATGTATTATGAATGTATGGATTTTTTTTTTGTTTGCTAGTTTATGTATTTATTTAACCATTTGTTATCCATGGTGCTGGGCTGGTCATCAGATCCATTTCAGTCATTATCTATGCTCCAGAATGAACAGAAGTACAGTGGAGACACCTCACATTCTGCAAAGCATACCAAGAGTGAGCTGAATGTGTAGATGTTGCATATTAACAAAGCAGAGTTAACTGACAGAATTTACAATACAATAAAGTAGGCAGTACAAACTGCAAAATATTATGAAGAAAACATGAAAAAACAGTCCTGTAAAGCACAAATAAACTACAAAACCCAAGAGGAAGCAGCAAACAAACAGAAAAGAATTGAACACCCACAGAGAAGAAATTGTGCGCACAATATGAATGAAAAAAACACTCAAAACAAAATGAGGAATGTCAGCTAAGTGCTTCTGTTTGTCATTTATTCACTGAACTTTATCAGAGCTTCATCTATCGCTGATGAAGTTCAGTGAATAAATGACGAATGAAAGTGCTTAGCTGACACTCCTTGTTTTCTCTGAGTGTTTTTTCATTCATATTGTTGGCACCGATGCACCACTGTGCCGTCCGGTAGCTAGTACATTATTTTAGAAATCCCCAACAATGACTATGTGACTCTACAAGAAGGACAAATTGACAGATTTTATTAACTATGGTTTACATCTTTTGAAGGGATGCATTCTTAGCTAGAGTCACTCATACAATAAAGGAATGAAGGTGTCAAAATATATACTAATTTTTTTGTTGTAATATAGAAATCTGTATTGCTGGGGTGGCCGCGGTGGTGCAGCAGTTAATGCTGCCACCTCACAGCAAGAGGTTCTCTGGTTCGATCCTTGGCTGGGGTGCATTCTGTGCAGAGTCTGCATGTCCTCCCTGTGGTTGCATGGGTTTCCTCCAGATGCTCCGGTTTCCTCCCACATCCTAAAGACATGCTGTAGGTGGATTGGACACTCTAAATTGGCCTTAGGTCTTAGTGTGTGCATGTGTGTTCCTTCTGTGGAAGGTTGGGTGCCGGGCTGGCAACTCGACACCATAAAACTCCACTGCCAATCCTGAGCTGACAGGTGATCCACTGTGGCGATCCCTAACCGGGAAAAGCCGAAAGAAGAAGAAGAAGAAGAAGAAGATGGAAATCTGTATTGCTATTTCAGTATGTGCTTAAATGATAAGGTGGAATTCAAGATAAACCCTAAATATCTTTCTCTAGCTATACTTAATATCTACATGGGGATGATATTGTTTAAAATGTCATTGAGGAGTTTTGGTGATGCTTGCAGTAGTCTTTGGGGATTAGCAAACAACGTTACTGCTGATTTTTTTTCTGTTTATTATAAGCTTTCTCCTGTAGGCCTAGTTTCAGATACCTGTAAGGTTGGCCTGCTGTTTTTGTTATGCATTTGTAAAGGAGTAGTCTAATGCTAACAGAAGGATTGCGTCAGCATAACTAGTAATGTTTAAAAAGGGTAAGTTTTGACTAAGACTGTGACAATTGGGGAGAGACAGGCGAAGGCTGCCAGCCTAGTCAAATAGAATTTAATACATAATTCTATCATTTGTATAAATAAATGTAAAATACTGGCGTGTGTTTTTAAATGAAAGAAAAACACTGTAAAATGTGAACTTCAAGATTGTTACAACATTGCCCCCTTGCTGTAAAGAAAAATTAAGTTAAGCCTTTCAAATGTGTCTTTTGAAATTGAAATGATTTTATGACATTCTTTGATCTTTAAAGCTGGTTCCGGTCAGGCTAGCTGAAGACATTCTGTCTATTGTGTTAACTAAGGGCTAATTGCTAGAGTGTATATGTGAAATGCCTTTTAGTGTTGTATTCTCCTGTGAAGGTGTTAGCTTGCTAAATAATGCAGTTTCTATTAGCCTGGGAACTCATATCAGGTGTCAAGATTATGTAATATGAATACTGGGAAAACCTTAGCGGCAATATGATATAATCTGGGGAGGACCCAGAGACATATTTGTTAGTGATGTTTTATAAACTGTGTCTCAGAGAGAGATGAAAAGGCATTTTGATCTTGGATATCTAACCCTGCACTGCTTATGCTCTTTATGTATGTAAATAGGATTGTAGCACTGTGTTTTCTCTTAAGATGAGCTAAAGATTAGAAAGTTAGATTAAGTATTTTTCTGTGTAATCAGATATTTCCTACGATATTATTTTAAGTTTCTGTGTGATCTGTGAACTCTTGGATATCTCTGTGGTGTAGTAGTTTTGCCTTGTGTTTTAATTATTTATTATTAAATATTTTTAAAACCTTCTACCTGTGGCTGATTTGTGTAGAGATAAATTATGCTTTAGAGTACATTATATATTTATAGAGTTTACTGTCTAAGCCCTTCCAATAAGCCTTAGACTGAATAGCCACATTACCATTGGATATTAATATTGCACAGAAATAATTGGACACCCTTTTAAGGGCCTTTTAGTAGCTGATATTATTAACTGGGTGGTGGCAGTAATTACTACCATATAGTCTGGGTAAAGGGGCACAGTTGGAGAATCTGTGTCAGCTTTTCCCAGGAGTGGCTGTGAAGTTCTATAAATACTTATCTCAAAGTGTGTGTGTGTTGTCAGCTACTTGGCAGGGACACGAATCACTGGTTGGACAGAGAGAGTACTGGAGGTTTTAGCTTGCCCAGTTAGGCTGAGACCTGGACCCTAAAGCTGTGCCAGTGGGGAGTCTTATTGGGGACCTGGTGATCAAAGGAGCAACCTGCCACAGACTGACTGTGATCTCTGTGTGCACTTAAGGGAAATTGTACTTTACTGTGTGTATTAGTTATCCTTTCCTCTTCTGGGAGACAACCTCCCTGATGTTAGTGGTGAGGATTAAGGATCCTTGATTGCTGGGCCAGGGCACAGTCATCACAAAGACCATTAATAAGAAGTTTTTAAAAAGCAGTGGTTTCAGCACTGATCCCAGAGACACAACGCAGATAAGGGTGCAACATCAGAAACTGAATCCCTCAAGTCTACCTGATACATTAGACATATACCTGATTAGCCAAGAAGTTTTATAGTTATAGAAATATATTTTCCCATCCTCATCAAGAAAATGTGAGTAGGTTACTGTTTCAAATGAACTAGTCATATCTATAAATACACCTGCTGTCAGATGGCCATTATTTATATTATGATATATATTCTGTCAGTGACAGTATACAGGCCTGTCGTGGTGCTGAAACCATGATGCCATATCGACTATTGATTAATAAGCCACAACTTATTACATGCTCAAAAATGTGATTGTAGATTATCCTCCTAGATAATAATTAATTGTAGATATATCATTATTTATTTTACATTTGTTTACTGGGAAACTCCGACTTGGAACAAAGCCAATTTTCAGTGGAGGTTCGGGGAGAAACACTCTAGATGCATGTCCTTTAAACATGGGAGAAAATCCGCACAGACACAGGGAGGACATGCAGACTCCACACAGAAGTCACTCTAGCCGAGAATCGAACCAGAGAACCTCTTGCTGTGAGATGACAACGCTTCCGCTGCACCACTGTGCTGTCCATTTATTTTTGTAATAGGTCACCGTATGATAGGGGTATGTTGAATGGGGCATATGCTCCAGGTTATTAATTTGTAGGGGATGATAACTATTTAAAAAAGAATATTTGGCAGTTTACAAGTTGTCAATTAAGTTATCACAGTCAGTTAATAAATAGCTTGTAATGTCAATCTTCCTGCTGTTTGTAAAAGTAGTTAAATTACTTACAAAATCCATAGAACAGATAGACGGTTTGCAAGCTCTCTATAAGTAATCACAATTGTGATTGTTTTTTGGCAGTAACTGTTCTTAATAAGTTTTGACAGTTTACAAGCTTACACTGTCCCTAGGATTCAGAAATATTAGCACCACAAGGGCTGAATATTCAATGTGGTACTGACCAATAGCATGACAGAAATATTAGCATCACAAGTGCTAAATGTTCAATGTGTACCCATTAGCATGACAGTCAAAATCTGCAATTTACACATAAGGTCACACTAAGCAATACTTCAATAGTGGCTCGATACCATGTCTCTGAATTGAACAGTGTGTTGTCAAAATTGACTTTGCTAGCATTTCTCCTACCAGCACATACATTCTGGTTGCACAAGGACCTGTCAATAGAGACACACACATGCCCACACACACATACACATATCACATACACACATTGACAGCTTCTAGATACCTACCAGAAAACAAATGATGAGCCCTGATCCATCTATAGGAGTGAGTGGATATACACTTTCAAAAGACAGCATATAGTTTTTTCCACCTCTATGAATAAAATAATTGGTAGGAAAATTCTCTGAATTGCTTTACTACTCACTTCTAGTGTTGGTTTCATTTTTGGGGAGACATCACATTGTTAATTAGTATTGGCCACACCCAAGACTGTTGCATTTGCATATGCCTATGGTTCTGCCAGTAAGACAACTGTCCACATTTTAGCTGGTCTCTGCAGAGTGTTGGTGCATGAGAGTGGTCTTTGAATTGCTCAGATTTCTGCACTGAGCAAATCAGGTGAGTAAAGTGCTGTAAGCCTTTCTGAAACACATGCTAATAAAGCACCATTGCAATTGCTTATAGACCATGAAGAGGGGGCAAAGTGGGTGTCTTGTCCAGAGGGCCAAATTCCTTGGCTACACCTCTAATAGGACATAATTATCTGTTGGTCTAATGTCCTATGTTATTGATGCTGCTGGCACCACAGGCAAATAAATTATAGCCATTTGCTTAAAAGTTGCAGGAAGATTTCCTGCGGTGAAAGAAAGTTTGAAAAGCCCATCTATTAGCCAAGCTTTTAATTTTAGGAATGATGCATACAAAAAAGTGAATTTCACTGATATTTTCTTGTCCAACCTTTCAAGTACTCATGTATTTTTGATTGTTATTTCTCTGAAGTGGAAAGTTGGGCATAAGTGACGATACAAATAATATAGTCCTGAATAGTTAACTGCAAAATGTTTTTGGAGGATGTGTTTTTGCACCTAAGCCATGGGGAGGCCATTCTGCTTTCCCGTCATACAAGTATACTTTCCTGTACTGTTGCTCAGTGAAAGCTATTACCCATCAGTGGCTTGGTCTCTACATGTTTGCCATGTCATTGGGTCCTGTCCCTTTTCTTAAGGAATGTTACAGTATCTCTCTCTCCACCCCCTACTCTCCCTGTTAGCTCTGTCAAGTGCTCGAACCATTGGGCAGTAGTCAGGGCTTTATCAGTCTAACAGGTAGGACCTGTCCTACTGGTTAACAGTAAAATGTTGTAGGGCTACGAGTCACAGAATATTGTCTTGTCAAATTACCTTAAACTTGGGGCTACATAATTCCCATATCCATTACAAAAGAAGAATGTGTACATGATTTATCAGAAGTGTGGCCTTTTACATTCTTTATGATTTGCCAAAACTGTCGGGGGCAGGAGGCGAGTGACAGAGACATCAATATATTCTTAAATTAAGTAGCTTTTTTCAGAGTTTGTTACATTTCTGAAAACTTTCCTTAATCTATACTGGTCTGGTTGAAGTAATAGCTGCATTGATTTTTTCCAGCTTTTCTGTGCTAGAATTCAGTGACTATTTCAGTAATGATGTTAATGAACTAACAAAATCCATCCATCTAGCCACAACCCCTCTTTTCATTTTGACAATCTGTTCTCAAAATGTGCACAATAATTGGACAACACAATCAGTATGTCCTTAATAAATCCACCATGACTTATGGAAAGAAACCCATATGCAAAAGAAAAAAATCAAATATAAAGGAATCACTTAAACTGTAGCTAGCAAAAAAGTAGTGAAAATAAAAGTGACAGCCACTATATTCTCTGTTCAGTTAAGTGGAGAAACAAAACTCAAGCAATAAAATATTTTTTAAAGGTAAATCCCCCACTCTCACACACTAACATTCTGGTCCTCAAAGTAAAGGTGTGTGTAAAACATAAAACAAACCCCAAAAAATACAGAACATTAGCATTAGGAAAGTGCCCTAACATAATCAGCTGAATGCATGCACACTCCTATCTCTCATTTAAAAGAATGTCAGCAGATGCATTTTCTAAGACTCAAGTTTTCTTAAGCATTTCTCAGTGCTGTAACAGATCAAAGCTATGTCATTACCTTAAATCTGGGGATTTTCATTACAAACATAGTCCCTCAAAACCTACACCACCAAAACTCACACATAGAAACACAAAACACACACCTACATTCGCGGAGGCTCTCAATAAAAACCTGCCCAAGCATCAGGCACCTTCAAAGCAGAAATGCAAGCAAACTCCACCCCCCCAACACAACCCAAATGACACACAGCCCACAAACTCAGTGTGACATTCAACCACAGCCCATAAAGCAGAACAACGTACCCAACACTCTAGTCATAGGGGACTTTATAGTCAGGCACACTGATGTTCCACTCACCAGGCTAAACAAGGAGAAAGTTACTGTCAGCTGCCTGTCAGGTGCCAGGATCCGCCACATAACGCACGCACTCAGGTCACTCCACAACAAGTACAAATATGACACTGTCATTGTCCATGTTGGTGTGAATGACCTGAGATGTACCTCCCTGGACTACATGAAAAGAGACATGAAGGAGCTCTCCGATCTTGTAGCCCAGGCAGGTATGACCCTGGCCCTGAGTAGCATCCTGCCATCATCCAGAATGATGCCACAGTACAAGGACAAAATGATTGACTTCAACAATTGGCTAAGCTTCTGATGTCATTCTAAGGGGATCCAGTATTTGTCTGCCTGGGATGACATGATCGACAGACCACGATGCTTTGCCAGAGATGGCTTGCACCTGTCATCCTTGGGATTCCAGATACTGGCTAAGGCTCTTGCCACCCCTATAGTGCCTTTTTTAGGCAAGGTTCAAATGACAAATTCACCACCATAACAGGTACAAGCAAGCAAAATCTGAAGGTAATGCTACTCAATGCTAGAAGTCTAAACCTCAAAATGCACTCACTCGAGGCACTTCTTAAAATGGAAAACATCGACATCTGTGCAGTGACAGAGACCTAGTTTAAAGCTCCAGAGATCACCCCTGCATTACCAGGCTATAATTCATACCACACTTTTCAGCCACCTAACCCAGAACGAAGCACTAAAGGTGGAGGTGTGTCCATATTCATTAAGGATATCCACACCTCCAGGCTTGTTGAACAGCATAATGCATCCGAGATTATCCAAGTGCAACTAACTCTGGGCAAGACCACAATCCAAATGTAGCTTGCTACAGACCCCCTACCATGCCCCAGGATTCCCACTCCTCATTTCTTGATACACTGGAAAGTATTAGGGTACAAACTAACACCCTAATAATGGGCAATTTCAACTACCCACCATTAACTGGGAAAACTACTCATGTACCAACTCTTTTGCTCAACGTTTTCTGGAATTCATAAATTCCAATGCCTTGGATCAACTTATTCACACCCCCACCAGGGGCAGTAATATCCTAGACCTGGTCATTACCAACATGGGCAACCGGTGTTCCATACCAGAGGTCAATTCCTCATTGGTCAGATCTGACCACAAGCTAATCATCACCCTAGACATCCACATCCCACCCCCACCCCCAATTAGGGAAACCACTGTAAAAAACTTCTCCAAAGCCAACTTCACACTTCTTAAGACAGAAGTGGCAAACTTCATGACAACCATGCAGACGGACAATAGTTACTACTGCTGAATCCTACACAAATGCACTTTATAAGCACTTACATGAGTGCATGGATCATGCTATCCCTAATAGAACCAAGATGCTATCCTCCAAAACAATCTGGTGGTCCTCTGCCATAAACAAACTCTACAACAGAAGAAAGAAACTGTTGCAAAAAAGAGTAAAATCCCATGACTGGAGGAACGCTCTGGTCAAGCTCAGTAAGAAGCTGAGATCCTTCATAACATCCTCCAAAGCTAGTTACGAAAACAAAATTGCCACTGACTTTAAAGACTACCACAAAGCATTCTATAGCTATGTCAAGAATCTCAATGGCAACACTCAGATCTGCTCTGAATTACAGCACAATGGCACTAAATATACAGAATCAACTGATATTGCCAGCATCCTGGCAGATAGGTTCAGTGCTAACTTTACCCCCCTCTCACCCCCTACAGGGCCCATCTCTATACCGGAAGAATGCAAAGTTCCTGTAATCACGGCTGCACAGATAAAAAGCACACTCTCCAAAGCCAAGATCACAGCATCCATGGGACCTGACAATATCCCTGGCTGCATTCTACATGAACTACAGAATGAACTGGCACCCTACCTAAGTACCATGATCAGTCATAGCCTCACCTCAGGCTTTGTGCCCACTGAATGGCGCACCACGATGGTTATCCCACTCCACAAAGGGGGAGCCACGACGGACCCCAGGAACTACTGCCCCATTAGCCTGACGAGCCTGGTCTGCAAGGCCATGGAACGTATGATCATGGAACTCATAATCAAAGACATTGGTAATCTCCAGACTCTGGACCCTACCTGGTTCAGATTTGTAAAAGGCAGATCATGTCTCCTAAACCTAATTGACTTCTTTGAAGTAGTCACCAAAGCCATAGATGAGAGTAAGGTGGTTCACACAGCTTATCTTGATCTCGCCAAGGCTTACAACACCATCCCCCACTCTGGAATTATAGATAAGCTCACTAAACTAGGTATAAATCTCTATGTCACAAGATGGGTTGCCAAATGGCTCATGGACAGAACCCACACTGTGAAAGTTGCAGACTCCAAATCTGACTTCAGACCAATGACAAGTGGAGTACCACAAGGTCCTCTCCTGTTTGGTATCTACTTCTCTGAAGTACAGGCTAACACAGAAGGTCTTTGGCTAACAAAGTTTGCAGATGACTGCAAACTAGGAGCCATAATCAAAACTCCTAATGATGTGGACATACTACAAAAGGGCCTCACTGAGACAGATGCCTGGTGTCAAAGCCATGGCCTGAAGCTCAATGCCAAAAAAGTCATCCCCTTTGGTAAAAACTCTGTACCCATGAACTACCACATAGCTGGTAGTCTACTTAACGCCGAAAATGTGATAAGAGACCTTGAGACACAGGTGGCAGTAGTCTCTCCTTTGATAATCACATTGCCACAGTGGTCAGAAAATCCTTCTACGTGGCTCACCTCATCACAAAAGGTTTCTCATCCAGAAAAAAAGAGGTCATTGTTCCCCTCTACTCATCACTCATTAGACCCATTATAGAGTACAACGCTCGGTTTGGTATGTACCTCACAAGACATCTACAACAACTGGAAAGGCCACAGAAATACCTCACAAAGAGGATTACTGGCCTCAAACAGATGACCTATGCAGACCGTCTCAAATAACTCCAGCTTTACTCCGTCGCATATCGATTACTCATAGACGATCTCTGCCTAACATACATGTTGGATATGCTCCACTTAAAGAAATCCCAATCCCTCCAAGCTACACGCTCTAGGGACCTAAACATTATCACCACAATAAACAGAACATGCTGGAGGGATAGATTCCTGTCCCAGAGACTCCCCATACTCTGGAACAGACTACCTATCTATGTCAAACAGAGCTCCTCATTAGCACTTTTCAAGAAAAATCTTGATGATTGGATGGGAGATAGGAAATTCACCCCGGGGATCACTTCTGTGGCTCTGCTTGACAGGGGCACAGGAAAATAATTTTCTTAGGTGGTGAAAGCCAGGGTACATTTTTGGCTAGGCTTATATAGGCCCTAGGACCAATAGCCTAGTACCCTCCTATGAACCTATGAACCTATGAACACCACATATCCTTTTTCACTCTTTATAACAAGGACCATAGTTAGATGCTTAAATACCACAAATTAAATATATATGTTACAAGTCCAAATATAATACTTTATTGGGTGTTAATTTGAAGGTGAAACAGTTTTTGAGTAGAAAATGTAGGCACAAAAACAATTATAGATATAACATAATTACTCTAAATACATTCCAGAGCTCAAAAGTTGAAACCGCTAATAGTATAAGAAAAGGTTCAATTATATGAGAACAATTTTATCATCAAAATAATTGCTAAACAAAAACATACTGACATACTTATCTAGTGCTATCACACACCCAAAAAAGGCTACATCAACTAATAGATAAGAAACATACCCTTAAATAATAAATTAGGCCATACAAACCTAGCAAAAGGCAGCATTTCTAAATTAAGTAAGCTATAGGCAATATACCCTTAAGGAATGGACAGTTTATAGATTCAAAAAAGTACACAAAGTTATAAGATGATTATATGTATGATTCTGTCTTTGATGTTAGCCAAGAGTGCTCTCCTCTACATCCACAATGTGCTCAGGCCTGCCAACTTCTTTAATCTATACAGAGTTGCATGTATTGGACTGTAAATTATTTGTTATTAGACCTGTTGTTCTTACTACTGCTGGAACTGTTTGGGTGTCTTTCTTATGCAGTGCTGTCATTTCTGCTGGCACATCCTGGCATTTTATGACTTTATGTCTGAATGTACATAAGACGTAATCAATGTGTGTAGCAATTTTATGATCAATGATACTTTTGTCTTTTTTCATATACTACTATATCTGGTTTTCAAGCTTCTATTTTTTTGAACTGTTGGACTGTTGGCAATGGGTGATCCCATGTGATATAAAATTCATCATTCTCTATAATGTTTTGTGATTCATGATTCCAGTGCTTTTCAGCTACTTCTATGTTGCCATCTTTGCACAATCCCCCGTGCAACAGTCATGATACATTACTGTGCCTTTTACTATACACGCTCTCTGCCATGAGTGTATCACACCCAAAAACAAGATGTGTGACTGCTTGCGGTTCTATTTTTCAGAACCTGCATTTGTCTGTTTCTCCCACCTTTTAAATGGATTTTGTAAGCCAACCTGTGTGCAGTCCACATTATTGTCCCACCATTCTTCATGTTTCATCTTTTGGTTTCAGTTCACTTCTCCTTAACCATTCCTGCATCAAATCTTGGTCAACATGATGTTGTTCCAGGATATCCCTGTACTTACCACTATATTTATGGATTTTCCAATTGTGTTTTCCTTCTCATCCGATCCTTTCATTATTCTTTCTTTTGTTTTTTGCCACATTCAGATGCTGTCTGTTTTTTGTCTACTTAAGGTTTGATTTTCATTCCCATTTGATACCAAAATGCTTCTGCCAAACTAAGCAAAGATATCATCTTGGACTTCTTCTACTCATGTTTTAAAACTTTCACTGCATTTGGATCTGGTGAGATCAGCAGATATGTATGCAGTTGCACAAGTGCATATCAATACATGCAATTGATTTCAAGGAGGCCCATACATCCTTCAGAACAATAAAAATATATAATCTTGGTATACACTGATTTTCATAAGTGTGAATCATTTTTCTTGTTTTTGTGTCCAATTGATACAGTATTGTTTGTGGCCAGTTAATCACACCAAAACTGTCAGAACAGAAAGAGTAAATTGATTAAGATTTAATCTTCTTAAGTATTTCTGACTGAGATTTATTCTCATTTGTTCATGTATTACTCCCTATCCTTCATCTATTCCCAAAAAAAAAATATATATATATATATATATATATATATATATATATATATATATATATATACACACACACACTGTTTCCTACTAAGTTCCTTAATATCACAGTCCTGTCCCAGGTTGATATTTTCTGAGTGTTGCAGCTGCCCTGTTTTACATGTTGCTTTTTCATATTTATCAAGACCAAATATCATTCTGATATCATCTGATAAAGTTTTAACCATTTGTAATTGTGCTTTTAGCACAGCATCTGGTGAACTATACACTGTTAAGTCATCCACAAAAAGTAGATGAGAAGTCTTTAAATAAAGATAGTTTCTGGGAGCCATGTTGTAACCATAGCTTAATCTGCTAAGGAAACAGCTTAAAAGTTAAGGAGAAGACAGAGAGCAGCGGTGACAATCACCCTAGAATACCCCCCTTGAATTTTTATCCCTGCAATAATCATTTGCCCTTTGTCATGATTCATCTGCAAAGTGATTTGCCACTGTTCAATGATCACTGTAATGTAATTCATCAATATAGGGCATATCTTATAAATCAGTCACCATTTATTTATCCGTGAGTGTAGGATGCTGTCAGATTCTTTTTTTGTACTCTTATCTTTGCTATACTTAAATTCTACCCAATTTTTTAACTGTCTATTATGGATTTATTTAGCCATAAATGATCCTTTGTTCCATAATATTTTCTTTTGACACTCCTTTGTTCTATTGCTATAATCTTTTTTTTTTCTTCTAAATGACTATATGCTCTGAATGCATCAGTTTCAACATATAGTGTGCATATTGTCAGATGACAAGTTATTGGTCTATAGCTTTTAGGATAGCTTGCAGGTTTATTCTTAATGAGGAATGCTCTTTTTCTTGATGTTAACCAGGTCGGTGTCTGTTTGGGGTGAGCATATAAGTAAATCCTACTTAGGTCACAGTCTTTATGTAAAGATACTAATACTTTTAGCCAGAAAGTAAGGTAGTATATCTGGGCCTGGAATTTTCCATTTAAGAGCTTTTCTTAAATTTCTCTGGCTGTTACTTCATCCTGTTTCATATCCTCCACATTAGAGCTTCTTACTGTTTCTTTTAATTTCTCTGTCCATTAAGCATCTTTGTTATGTTCATCAGGGTCTACAGAAATACTTCTCCAAAATGTTCTGTTTCTTCTTTTTTTGGTGGTGTTTCTGTTCCTTTTGCTTTGTTTCTCAATTATCTATAAAACCTTTTGGGGTCTTCAATGAACTGCTTATGCTGTACTTTTCATTTTTTTCTGTCTGTGCTGATATTTTTAATTTATTATTGGCAACAAAGAATGATAAATCATGGTCTGTTTTAAAACTATGCATTGTTTTTACCACATTTATCTTTCTAATATTTCTGATTATCTGCTCCTTTTTCTATATTCTTCTAACAGTGATACTTCAATTGCTTTATAGTTTTCTCTATTTTATACTTCCACAGTGACACTTATTTCAAAGAGTTTATTGTGCATTTAAATGTTGATACAAGTTCACAGCACAGTTTGTTCATACATAATTACAAGAACCATATTTTCAATGTCTTTGTGTATACTTTATGGGCATGGCAGATGAATTTCAAAAACCCAGTGCACTTGTGTTTGATAGTAATATTACTGAGAACTGGAGAGTGTCTGAGCAAGAGTACAACATTTTCATACAGACTGCATTTTCTGATAAAGACGACAGTACAAAGACATTTATTGTGCTTAATTTAGCTGGGTCAGAAGCCAGGGAAAGGGAACATTCATTTGTGAATGTACCTGCTATCGATACAGGAGAGGAGAAGACCGTCATATTGTTGTACCGGCTGAGTCAAGTGAGGACCCCGAGTGCTTAAAATGTAAATTTAGAGAAATGTGCAACCCCCAGACAAATGTTACAATGGAAAGGCACTTATTTTACACAAGGAATCAAAAAGTCTGGTGAAACTTTTGCGGCATATATAACTGACCTGAGAAAAACGTGCAGATTTGGTGATTTAAGGGATGAGTTAATAAAGGACAGACTTGTGTGTGGTATAAAAAATGATGCTGTGAGAAAGATTTTGCTTCATGACAGTGATTTAACTTTGAATAAGGCCATTGAAATTTGTCAGATATATGGGCTCACAGAAAAGCACACAAATATGCTTACAAATGAGAATAGCTCCAGAAAGCACAGTGATAAAGCTTGTGTTGATAGTATGCAGCATATAGTTAAAAGAAACAGGCCCAAACACATGGCAGCAACTGTAACCCCTGCAGCACTCACTGGTAAACCCCAGAATTTTCTAGTAAATTCTAAGGCAAACTCTGTAAATCACACAGTTTCAGTAAAGCACAAGAGTGAGACAGCAAACTCAAAGCATGGGCCCCAACCCAGTTTAATTGCCAGCTGTCATAATTGTAGTGGAAGTCATGGATCTAAAAGGAAAAAAAATGTTTAGCTTTTGGTCACAAAATGTTTTGTAAATCAAAAGGCCCACATTCTTTTATTAAAAGGGAAAATTTTAAGAAATGAGTTGACCGGTTAGACAGTGGCAAGCCTACACTTTATGTTGATGGTGTGTCAGTGCTTCATGAAATAGTTAATGCAGTAGATTTAAGGACAAAGAATGAAGTATTTTGTACTGTTCAGAAAAATGGCAAACCCATAGAGTTCAAAGTTGATACTGGTTCCAAGTGCAATGTTATGTCAGCAAAAACATTTGCTAGAGTGTGTAAAGGTGAAAGGCATGATTTGGCAAGGTGTGTGAAGCTTGTTGTTTATGGAGGTGAAGAAATTCAAAACAAAGGCTCAGTAGTGCTTTCATGTTACTCTGTTGGAAGATGTTATGACTTACTATTTTATGTGGTCAAGAGCCATATCCAGTCATTATTAGGGCTCAGAGATCGTTTGAAAGTGGGACTGCTTTCATTTAATAAGGAAGTCCACTAAGTCAGCTTAAAAGACCACTACTCTAATTTTGCCCAGCACATTTTTTCTACCTATGCTGATCTTTATGAAGACAAACCAGGCAAGCTTCCAGTTGTGTACTCCAGGAAGTTAGACACACAGGTCATTCCATTTATCAGGCCAGCATGTAAAGTTCCAAATTTTAACAAAGTGCTAGAAAGATCTCATCATCCAATGCGCACAGTCGAAGAAGTCACAGCCTTGATGATCTTTTCTGTCCTATATGCAGAGTTCATTTTGGCAAATTCAACTTGACAAGAAATCATCATTGCTCACTACATTCAGTACTCCATTTGGCAGGTACAGATTATTGAGAATGCCATTTGGGATAAGTGAAGTCTTTCAACAAGCAATGGCACCATTTTTTTCTGGGTATCCTTGTGCTATTATAGTTGATGAAATACTAGTAGGAGGTCATGATATAGCAGAACATGACAGAAGCCTTAGAAAAGTTCTAGAAAAGGCACATCAAGTGAATCTTAAGTTCAATCCACACAAATGTAAATTCAGGCCATTTATTTACCAGTACAGGCCTGCAATCAGACACTTCAAAACAAACAGCCATTCTCGAGATGCCAGCATCAGACAATGTTCAAGACCTGTAAAGGTTTCTTAGCATGCTCAACTACCTAGACAATTTCATTCCAGATTTGAGCCAACTTTCAGCCCTACTTAGAGAGCTGACACATAAAGATGTATCCTGGTCTTGGTTAGAGCAACACCAAAGAGCATTTGATGTCCTGAAACAGAGAATTTCTAGTCCGCCTACTCTTGGATACTATGAGGTTCACAAACCAATAACACTTTCCTGTGATGCTTCGAAATTTGGTCTTGGTGGTCATTCTACAAGAGGATCGACCTGTTGTCTATGCATCAAGAACTCTTACCAAAACTAAGATGCAGAATGCCCAGATCGAGAAAGAACTTATGGCAATTGTGTTTGCATGTTCAAAGTTGCATAATTATGTTTATGGTAGACCTACCCATATCAAAACAGACCACCAGGCATTAGTCACTATTTTGAGAAAGCCTTTGCATTCTGTCCCAGCCAGCCAGACTGCAATATATGATGCTGATATTGCAAAATTATAATTTCAGTCTTGTCTACAAGAAAGGCAAACTTCTTTATCTTGCTGATACATTATCTGGATCACCCAGAAATACCACAGAACAGCACATGAATGAGAACCTTGATTTTGAAGTCATGGAAGTGAGAAGTTTTTCTTCCACATGTCTTGATGAGCTGAGATCACGCAGCCGCAGATCCAGTTTTACAGAGACTCAACCACTTTATCAGTCAAGGATGGCCGTCAAAGCAATCTAGTTTACCTCAAGAAGTGCAACCTTATTTTCCATACAGAGTTCAGAGTTTGTCTGACAAAGGTATCATTATGAAAGGTCTGAAAGTAATTGTTCCAAAGACCTTGCAACAAAAGTACATTACTATTTTGCATCGTGGTCATCCAGGAACTGAATCTACCAAAAGAAGGGAAAGAGGACTAGGATTTTGGCCTTCTATGTAAGAAGACATTAAGAGAGCACTTTCATCTTGTTCAGTGTGTAATAGTACAAAGCCACATCAACAGAAGGAACCACTTCAGCTTAACCAAATTCCAGAACTACCTTGGTCAACAGTAGCCACCGATATTTTCGAGTGGAATGGTCATCATTATTTGATGTTAGTAGACGCTTATTCCAATTGGTTTGAGATTGACCTACTGCCTAACCTACCATCCATTACTGTCATTACTAAGATGAAGTGTCATTTTTCTGTTCATGGTAGTCCACACAAAGTTATTTCTGACAATGGTATGCAGTTTACAAGTCAACAGTTCAAAAGATTTGCTGATGTGTGGGATTTTACTCATGTCACAAATAGTCCTGAGTACCCGCAGTCAAATGGTTTGCCAGAACATGCAGTTCAAAGTGCAAAACAGTTACTAGAGAAGTCAAAATGAGATAATAGTGATGTTTTCCTAAATCTCATGAATCTCAGAAATGTTCATTGTGATAAACATCTTGTTTTACCTGCTCAGAGACTTCTGTTGAGACAAATCAGAGCCACATTACCAATCAGTAGTCAATTGTTGGTTCCATGTGTCAAGAACAACAGGTTAGTGAAAGCCAATCTGTTAAAGAAGTGCTTAACTCAGAAGTCCTACTATAATAAAAACAGCAAACCACTCAATCCATTACGAGAAGGAGAAGTGGTAAGGATGCAAATTTCCAAAGGTTATGATCGGATTGGTGTCATGAAGAATACTGGTCCAGAGTTGAGCTCTTACATTTTGGAATCAGAAGGAGCAATCTTTAGGCAGAATTGGAAGCATTTAAGAGCAGTGTCCAAGCCTATACCACAATATATAGCCTGTGAGAAAGATTCTTTATCTCAGAGTGAGTTGTCTGGTATTCCAGTTCCAGAAAAAGTTCCAAAGGACATTCCCATTCCTATGTTGAATCCAGAAGTTCCTGATACAAGTTGTGCATTGCAGACTGTCTCTGCTGCTAAATTTGGACCCAACTGTTATGTTATGAGATATGGTCGAATCTCTAAACCCTGTAGCAGATGTGAAGCAACTTGGACATGAACATTGTTTTCTGTTTCCAGTGTATATAGTAATGCATGTCTAACTCTGATATTGTTTTATATAAACAGCAATCATTTTAAGAGGGAGGCTGTAGATCAATATGTGTGTATATACCTTTAAGAGGCTATCCAAGAGCTTCCACAGGTGTATAAATACTAAGCACTTACGAGCCTGACTGCCATTTTGTAGTTAGTTGTTGAGATGTAAGCATGTACGCATGTAAGGTCTGTCTGTTAACTAGTTCATTCATATTTTATGAAGCTGCTATCCATCTTAATGTGTTTGTATGTATTAAAGCATCTAAACGAAGCCCCAAGCCTTCTTGTTATACGTGTTAGAGACGAATGAGCGACAGTGACCATTCACGTTTTTGTACTCCTATTGGGTAGACCCAAGTGGTCCTCATTTGCTACTACCTTCTCTTTGTCTTTTTTTTTAAGTTTCAGTTGGATTGTACTGTACACAGTCAAGAAGTTACTACTAAATCTGAGGACCATGTACTTTTATGTACACCTGTTAGGTAGACCCAAGTGGTCCTCATTTTCCATTATGTTCTGCGTTTCTTTGTCTTTTTCAAAGTTTCAATTGGCCATATGAAATACCATCATTAAAGCAAAGCACGGAACAGTCTCTCAGACTGTCTTACCTAAGGGTACTTATTTTATATTGTCAACTTATCCCTCAGAGATAGATTGCATGACATTTCAAATTACCTACTTTAAACAACTCATAGATGCAAAGTCCATATTCATGTTATTCAAATTCAAGACAACGTTTATTGAAGCACTACAGCCCAAAAACTACTACAATAAAAAATAGAAAAATAAAAAAAAAACACTACACAGATATGCAGAGAGCTTTGTACAGTGTGCAAACATGTAAAAGATAAAATTAAATCATAAAGAACCTTAGATCAGTTGAAAGAGTTAGGCATTCAGAGACCTCATAAAACTGGCCAAAACTAATTGTGACAGAAGGTTCCAGAAATAAGGTGTTTGTCAAAGAATGGATGAAACACCAGATGTCTCTACAGGTCCACTAAGAATATGCAACTATCCAACAAATGAGACCACGGAGGCCTAATAATTATATGTGAGACCAGCAACTTTTTAGATAGTCGAACTCAAACCACCAGGTTTTATTACACCAATAGTAGAAATTCAAGTGTGAAACAACACCAAGCAGATAACCAGTGCAGAATCTACAGGGACAGAATAATTTTAAGGTGAGTAGTGCAGACTCCACAGTTTCAGAGTAATATTAGTGTAACTAAAAGTATCTGTAAGTACCCAGGGCTCAGAATTCTGCACCAGCCACAATCAGTCAATTTTTGGGTTACAGTAGTTATGATAAAACAATACTAAAACATGCATGACTAAAGAAGTGTATACACTAAATATGTTATGTGAAATATTACATAGGACAATCAGATGTTGGAATCAAAGTTGTTGGGCAAAATATTAACAACCTGTGATAAGCAGATGAAACCACTCTGATGGCTGAAGAAAGGAAGATTTGAAAATCATGTTTAAGGAAGGAAAGGGTATTTGATATGGACAATATTTCTCAAATGGAAATAAAACAATCGGACTACAGAAGATATCTGGTCCTTATGTGTAAAGCTACCAACAAAGAGCACACTCTGACATTTTACCTCTGCAACAGATTATAGTTAATTATTGCCATAAATGGTGGTGGGATGTCAATATCAAAAAATCAAAAATCAAAATCATAACCCCAAAAAATTCTGGTCAGGAATCAATAAGCTGCTCCATCCAGGAAATATCAAAACACCTACTCCAGCTAACTTAGCACAAACCCCACTCAACCTAATAGCCAATACATTCAACAACTTCTTCACTGAAACAGTCACCTGTCTTGCTAAGAACATGACTCCCCATACTTCCCTTAAAAACACCTCCCCTCAAAATAACACCCCCACTCCAAAACATATATACAAAAGTTACTGTCAAAACTCAAACCATGCACTCCTTCAGCTGACCAACTACCAGCTGAATATCTGCAGCTAGCATCAGCAGAACTAGCATACCCAGTCTCTATTTTAATTAACAGAACAATAACCGAATCTACTATCCCTTCCTTCTGGAAAGTCTCCTATATCATTCCTCTGCATAAAGGAGGAAACTCTAATGAACTTTCTAATTTCCGTCCTATAGCCTTATTATCACCACTATCTAAAATCATGGAGCGTTGTATACACCAGCAACTTTTACATCATCTTTTACATAATAGCCTACTTTCAGACACTCAACATGGCTTTAGACCTTTCCATAGCACTTCCACTGCTCTTCTCTCCTTCACAGATACTATCAACAAAAATCGCAATAACAACCTATACTCTTCTGCTTTGTTTCTTGACCTCTCTAAAGCCTTTGATATGGTCAACCATCAACTTTTACTAGACACTTTGAAATCTCTCTCACTTGAACCTTCAGCATTGCACTGGTTTGACTCTTATCTGAAAGATAGACAACAAGCAGTCCTTTGGGACAGCCATCTCTCCTCTCAGCTCCCAATCACTATTGGTGTCCCACAAGGATCCATCTTAGGACCCCTTCTCTTCTCCATATTTATAAACAACCTGTCTATCTCACTCCCAACACCCTCATGTATTCAATATGCAGACGATTCAACTCTTATCTGTTCTGCTGTATCTCCAGCTGAACTTCATTCTTCCACCCAAAAAGTCTTTACAACAGCAGAAAGATGGTTCCAAGATATCTGTCTCCTCCTTAATCCCAAAAAAACTAAATTATTACTATTTTCTCCAACCCTTAAATCTACCCCTCTTTCCTTTTCTATTGTGTCTGACAATGGCACTATCATTACACCTGATAGTTCCGCTAAACTACTAGGTGTTGCAATAGATAATCAACTAAACTTTGATTACCACATTGACCTAACTATCAAAACTGTTAATAAAAAGATAGGTGCCCTCTATAGACTTAAGCCCTTTCTAACAGCAACCACCAGGGTGTCTTTAGCCCAAACTCATCTTATCTCTACATTATTATATGCCTCCCCATCTTTTACAAACCTTTCAAAATCTAACCTTCAGAAACTTGCCACAGCCTACCACAGCATTGCCAGGTTTGCCACAGGTTCCCCATTTCTCACACATCATTGTGTTAATCTCAAAAAAACTTGACTGGCTTGAACTTCAAAATCTCATTCTCCTACATCAATTAGTTATTACCTATAAAATTCTCCATTACCCTTCTAATACACCCATACTAAATAACCTTGTTGTCCCTTACAGGAATCTTACTTCCCTTCGCTCAGCTAACAAATTACTAGTGGCCACCCTCAAAACACACAATAAAGCTGGGGTCTCCTTGTTTACAAATACCATTGGCTCACACTGGAATAAACTTCCCATAGAACTGACCACTCTAGGCTCATCACAACTTTTCAGAAAACAACTAAGACACTATTTTAAAACTCACTGGCTATGCCCTTGCTCAAATCCTGACTGATCTCAGCTTCCATCTCTCTTTCAGCTCTTTCCACTACTCTTCCTCATGTCCCTATCACTACCTTTACCCCTCCTCTGTACTTCACCTACTATCCACTTGGATATTACTTTTCCCATACATTTTCTTCTCTTTATATTACTGCAACCTATCATCTCACCTTGTATCTAAATCACCCAGCTGATGAAATCTGTTTCTTAAAACTAGTGCCCTGACACAAATGTCTATCAAAATTGTTAATACTGTAAATAGTTGAATAGAGTCTTGTGTGAGTTACTTGCTTTATTTCTTCTTTAATTACTCTTCCAAAGATTTTGTAATAGAAATCCTCACACTATGTTTAGTTTTTATATATTACTTTTGCACTGTTACTTTGCTACTTGGGAATAGTTCTTTACATGCTTATAATTTCTATCTTATTGTGCTTTTTTTGTTTATTTTTATCATTATTATTTACTAGTATATAGTGGAGCTTTTCTCCTCGGGCCTCTGCTGAAAATGGACATGTATCCAGCCAGACTAGCCCGGTTAACAAATGTAAAATAAATAAATAATAAAAAATGTAAAGCCAGATAGTTTGACTTCCTTAAACTGGCATGGGTATCTGTTTTTTTTCATATCTGAACCACAGAGTTAAAATGCTTTGACTATTAGTTTTTGGTAGATTTTTTCCAGAGTGGAAATTTGATTTTTACATGTGCATAAATTCAGCTTTGACATACTCATCAGAAGGAGGGTAAACAATCTGATATCATTTCAAGTGATCTCACATACACTCAAAAAACAAAATGTCTATATGCAAAGCAAACTGTGTTAATCAAAATATACTCATGTAACATGTAACAAATGTTTTCACATTGGAGGCTGACATTATTTTTTCATGCACAATTCAGATATCTCTGCAAAATGTTATGATATCAAAATAAATGCAATGCACTAGTTATAACTACAGGGGAATTTTAATCTCAATAAGAGTGCAAATTATTGTAATATATTCTGTATTAGACATTACAGTCATCATATACACATGCACTTTATTTCACCATGAAATTCAGTTTTGTCTGATCCTGTGAATGCCTGGCAGATCTGAATAGAGTTTTTTTTTCTCAGTCTTAATTTCAGCATAAAAGGAGCATTTGATGTCAGAGTTGCTGCTGACAGCTCTTTATAATCACATCTGAATGCCAGTGACTATTCTGCGTGCTTTTGTTTTTGCTGCCATGGTACAAACCATTCATCTTGTTAGAAGGCTGTAGAGAATGACTGTAATAACCGCTTCACTAGATTACTGTTTTCCATTAGCTTAGAGATTCCAGTCTGCTTATTACATAAAAGTGATTACATAAGCACCCTTCCTAACAACTGAGAGAGCCCTTACTACACACACATACTCCCTTTCAGCTAATACATAGATATAATACTCAGCCCAGTTTGTAATCTTCGTTACCACCTGACTACAGGGCTGCTGGCAGAGAATCGTTAGCTAAGTAATACTCAACATTCAATCCATATCAAAAGGCATTAGCTGCAATTTTCCTGTAGCTTGTTTTTCACTAAATCATATGCATGCTTATATATCAATCTGTATAATTATGCATTATCTCTAAGAAGACTTAAATATATATCTGTATTTCTAGACTGTTGTTTATTTCTCCTCCACTATGACATGTCAATTGCAGAGAATGATCGAATACTATAAATAGTGTTTATGCAACAGATGAGCCATTATAGTGTATTCAGATTTCAGACTTCTAGAAGATCTTACCATTAGAGCCTATTCAGCACTAAACTGAGCAATGGGCAGTGTTTCTGAGACTACACCATAAATGAAAAAATAAACAGAAAATTGTATATTGTTTTATTTTTGCTGCAGCTTTTATTGAATTAACAATGTCTTCAGTTTCTGTATTGCAAGCTTATGTCATGTTTTTTTTTTTTTTTTTAAGACCACACACACTGAGAATGATGCCTGCTTGTCTTAGAGTCAAATCTTTGTGACAGTAGTAGGAATACATGAAGTTCTCAGATAACTGACATTGGATTCATTCATACATTCTGTTTACTAACCTGCATAATTTCATAAGACATTACTCATTTTTTTTTAATTTTAGAAAATATTGCAAATCTTTTCAGAATAGCTTTGTGTCTATTTGAAAATTACTTTAAACTCCACTTGCCACTTAGAACACTGCCTCAGTTACGTTATACTTCTAACGTCACTGTACTCTCTTTTTTTTTGGTAATTTAGCAGAGAGGATGAAGGCTATAAGCTGTGAGTATTCCTTATCATGTAATCCAGGGTATGATTCTTTTAGCTGCAGTTTGTCAACTGTGTCACTTTGAGTAAGTCAATTAACCAGACAGCGAGCCTAGGTTGTCTCTGAAAGGTAGCATTTTCCTAGTGACTTTAAGTGGTTATCAACTTAATAAAGTAAATAAATAATACATTTGACTCCATATTATTTACTATGTAAAACCAGCTTTATTATCATTACTCAGTATTTAATTGCTTCATGGTTCTTTACAGAGATCTAGGCTGATCAGCCATATTATGGGCAGATGAAATAAAATATCAGCCAAAATAAGAATCCCAAAGACAGGAAGCAAAATTTAATTTACTGTATGTATGTGTATGTGTGTGTGTGTGTGTGTGGGGGGGGGGTGGGGGGGGCAAAGCCCACACATCTATATTCTGGTGGACCATGCCCTGAGATCTCTTACTTAATGTGATCAACTCTGTAGCAACAGGGGAAAATATTTCTCATGCTGCCTAGTTTTTCACTAACAGGGTAGTTTTGCTGCTTGCCTTCTATTCATGATAAATCTGACCTCCAAAACATGTATGAAGTGCATTACACTAAGCTATTACCTGTTGCTGTTACAACATAACTCTTAATCATGTTATCAGTAGTTAATCCACTTCTTATACAGTTCAACATCTTATATACCTTTGTATATAAATCACCTCGTATTCCTTACAAACCTTAAAGTCTTTAGATATTCTGCAATATAAGTCCACTCAAAGCGTACAGCAGGTTGATCAGAAATCTTCCAGTCAGCCTATAGGTGTGCATGATGTCGTGTGTGAATGAGCATGTGCATTTTCAGACATACAGACACACATGCACACTGTCTAGAATGGGCTTCACGGCCTTGTGCCCTGCCTCAACACTACAGAAGATAAAGCAGGTTATAGGAAAATGGATGGATAATGGAAGTCATACAGTTCTTCCATGTTAGCTATTAATAATTCATGCCCAGTCCTATAGCCATGTAATAGATTTCCATTCATACATTCTTGTATGAATAAATAAATAAATAAAACTTGCTATATCTCAGTTTGACACATTTTTCATATGCTCTTCTATTGAATTTACTTATCCACATATGAATATATTCTTCCTTTTCCCAATGATTGGGGCTAAGTCTACACTTAAGAATAAAATACAGTTTATTTTGAGTCTGGTGACTTAATATATCTAATAGGAATGCAGTGGGAGTGGATTAGACCTCTGAACTATCCCTATTTTGGAGGAAAGTTCTATTTTCTGGCCTGAATTACCCCTGCACAGGATGTCACAATTTTTGGAGTTTTGTCTCTGGTTTCAGGGTTTATTTACACCTTCACACAATTTTCAGATTCCCCCTCATCATATATGATTTTGTAGCTGTCTAGTACATAAAAAACCATACTATATAACCAACATAATAGTGGTAACAAAATGTTAAGGAAAGAAGACACACTTCTTAGATCTCCCTTTTTCTGAAGATAAAACAAATGACCCTATGCTGTAGAATTTTGTAGTAAAGTCTACAGATTCTGTACAGTTTCTTTAATAATGCACTTATAATTTCTAACATTTTTGTCACTCTCTGTTTTTAAACATGTTTCTGAGCAGTCTTTCACATTCCTATTAGAAACAGGAAGATTTATGTGCTATTTTGTGTTCAAGTTTTACGCTAATTAGATGTCTAGCTTTTTAGCTGGATGTTCCTACTTTTCAAGGGCCTTTGTTCCTATTTTCAATGTCTGTAGATTGAGAGGCATGGAGTACATACAGGCTTATTCAGGCATATCCAAAATCAACAGACTAACTCAAACCTGTCAAATTATGGCTAAGGTTCATGGCAGAGTTAAGAATAAGGCTAGGGTTAGGGTTGTCTGGACTCTGAAGGCTATGTTAGTTTTGGGAAGGCATTTAAAATGAGCATGCATGTTTATTTCAGGAACTTTCCTGAACAGCAGCAAAACTCTAGCCCTAAACTGGGAGAAGTTTGCTACTAACATGTAGGACTGGATTTGTAGTTAGATTGGCATGCAGTTATTTTATACAGCAGAAGTCTTAACAATAATGCATACCCATCCAAGTCTTTCAGCTACATGGATGTTAGTTCAGGTATTTTACAGGCACCTTAATCTTTATGAGCATCATCTGGGTTTAAAGATTCTGTGCTTCTGAAGTATAGTCAAACTATCCACTCATGCTGTGCTGATGAGGTCAATAAAAAGGGTGAAACATGCATGTCCATAGCTAGTGGACTTTGGCTTCATTGGCCTGAATGTAACCATAAAGACTTAAAAAGTCATGGACATTCAGAATCCATATAGCTAAACACTTGCTGTCCTTAAGGTGTCATTTGCATATATCTCATGGGCCTTCATTACAGGAGGTTTAAGTTATCATACGGGGGCACATTTTGTTTTTTTGCACATATAATATGTGTATATAAGTATCTATATCAATTATTTGCAAATGGGCAATGAAACTGACCAATCAGTTTTCTAGCTACCAGTGTGTCAAATCTGTTCCATGAATATGAGGAAGCTGGTGGATTCCACATCAACCACATATTCAGTCACAGATCCCTTCCCCCTCTCAAACTTCAAAATCCAAAAAACGTCCACCATCTTTAAAAATCACTTAAGAATGAAAACTAGCCAACACAAAAAACTGTAAAAACAAAAGACAAAATCAGATGTAGCACCAAGTACTGAATAAAGCTGATCTTCAAAGGTACTGCATGCTCTGACTCTGAAGATATAGACAATATTCTCGCAGAAAAGATTAGTTAGTTCCAATTTTTCCAAGCTGTCTCCCACAGTGTCCCCTCAATATTCTGCATTCTACACCTTCTATTAAAATCACTCCCAAACAGGTCCTATCTGTATTTTCTAAAACCCAGATCATCATCTCTCTAGGTTCTGAAAATTTACCAGATTATCTTCCAGTTGGGATTAAGCACTGTATGCCTGAACCGCTCCTTAAACTATTCATTATCAGCCTCTCCGCTGGTGATGTAATCCAAGTCCTGGGAAGCAGCTACAGTCATAACAAAAGCATCAGTATTGATCCTGGAAACTTTAGACTAATTAGTCTAACAGTATTATTTTGAAATTAAGAATGTATTAGAATTGAACTTATAAATAACAAAACTCTGAACATGTGCAATCACTGAACCCAAATCATTTGTGTCAAATGTAGATCCTGCCTATATAATCTTATTAATTTCCTCAGAAAAGTTACAGATGAACTAGATAATGGCTTATTTTCTCACATTGCCTACTTAGATCTAGCTAAGGCCTTCACCGTTATTCCTTACTCTGACATTATTGACAGAGTGACCTACATAAATATTCATTTTTATTTAGTTATTTATTTGCACTTTGTTGACTGGGTTAGTCCCACTAAACCAAAGGCCTCTTTTCAGGTGAGACTCAGAATGGTAGTTTTGCCAAGACACAGAAGAACTTGCCCTGCTATTTTCAGTTAAGTGTTGTGGGATCTTTTACATCCACCTGAGTCTACTTAGGCAGATTAGGCCTTGGTTTAACATCTCGTGAGAAAGATGGTGATATTAAGAATTTTAATAAAATTAATATTAAAAAGTATTAATACTTATATAACCCACCGAATAGTCAATAGACTTGCAGATAGAACTTACACGGTGAAGGCTGGCAGTATGGCTTTCTCTAGAAGATTCATCACTAGTGGTATTTCCTAGGGGTCTGTGCTGGGTCTTCTCTTTGGTATATCATTTTCTGATGTCAAACCTGGCATTCGAGGTCTGTGGCTATCCCTGGTTGTGGATCATTGCAAACTAGGTGATGCTATTAACTATCCTGCTGACACACCCACACCTTGCAAGACAGACAAAAACAATACTAGTAGTTGGTGTACTGACCATAGGTTTAAAGTTAAAGTGAAAAAATGGCACAAGATTATATGAGGAACATGATAATAACTGCACCTACTATTTAAACGACGCTTCCCGCAGACATGAGACCATTGCTAGGGACTCAGGTATATCTGTAAACAACAAGGGTTGGGAGGGTGGCTTAATGGTTAAGGTGTTTGCCTCACAAACACAATATGCAGGCTTTGAGTCTCACAAGGCATAATTGGCTAGGCTTAAAATGGCTCGCAAGGGATTAAGCACTGTATGCCTGAACTGCTTCTTAAACTATTCATTATCAGCCTCTTCACTGGTGATGTAATCCAAGTCCTGGGAAGCAGCCACAGTCATAACAAAAGCATCAGTATTGATCCTGGAACTTTTTTTTTTACTATCACGTATCAATCATTGACAGGAAATTGTTCTGCCTTGCTTATCTAATTACCAAAGGCATACGAACTTGATTTAATAAAGGGTAATTACTTCCCTATCTTCATCCCTTATCAGCTTTATGATTGAATACAAAGCCCCTTTCTTAATGTACCTCTCCAAACATCTTGACCTTTTGACCTCCTTCAATTTATAAAAAAAAAAAAAAAAACAGTAATACTCCCAATACATGTTCTAAAAATCTAAATCTTCATTGTAATATAAACAGTACCTGTTGTTATGATAGATATCTAGTCCAATAAATTCCCCACCTCTGGAATACATTTCCACTATACAGCAAATAATACAGGTAACTTGCTCTGTATCTATATGTGTCTGCGTTTGTCTGTCTGTATGCCTGTGTGTGTTTTGTATTATGTGTAGACATTACTGTAATTTTCTAATTAAGTCACTCCCAAACCTAAGCTGTTTGGACTTTTTTTCAAACTTGTGCAGCCAGAGTTATGAGGTAATATTTGATTGTGCCTGCCATGGCCTCTAGATATTCACATTTACTCAATATATTTACAGAAAAAACATTTAGTCATGCCAACTCAGCTGAAGTTCAATGTTCAGCACTGATAAAGACTTATTTGCTCAGCCTGTAATAAATGCACAACAAAACTGTATGAGGAAAATTAAAAAGAATATTTGTTAAGCTGGACAGGTGAGCACTGCAGATTGATTGCTTAGATTTTCCTCCATACCTGCACAGTACACTAAGGAAGTGTCAAGTGTGCATGCTATGAACTGAATTTAATGTGCTCTGCCCTACTTAACACTCATGGCTACTTCTGGTTTCTGTACTTAATAGGCTGACTTAAAGGAAACAAAGCAGGGGGGTTAATTCTGGTACAGTCAATATGAACGCACCTTTGGTTTGCTCTTTTCTGTAGTAATACACTCTCTGTTGGATACAGCCACCATTTTGCTGCAGAGCTCAAAGCCACAATAACGCTTTTGATACCCTTAGTGTAAGAGATCCGATTAGAGTTGATTTTTTGTTATTAAAGGGATCTTTACTATTGATGGGTATGCAGTAGATGTTCTTCATTAGAAACAGCTCCCCCACAAAACACAGATTTTGATACTGTAGGGTTAATACATCTGTTCTGATTTCTTTATTTTGAGAACTCTTTATGGGATGTTTTATAAGTTGCTTCAGCGCATGATCATTTGCTGAAGAGAAGACCACATTTTTTTTTTCATTTAAAGTATCCCTTTGGGTGTGACCCCATTAAACTACAGGGCACTATAAATAGCTGTCTTCCTACTTTCTAAGTGCAACACCTTTTGTCTCTTAAAGAATACATTAGCACAGCTTCTTGTAGTTCCTCTCATTTTAGACATGACATTTGTTCTGTCAATAGTGTGGAAAACATGACTGATATTTACCGAGTGCAACTGGATAGTCATATTTTCTTTCTTTCTTTCTTTCTTTCTTTCTTTCTTTCTTTCTTTCTTTCTTTTTCTTTCTTCCTCTTTCTTTTCTTTTCCTATATTTGTTTCTTTTCTTTCTTTTCACTTGTCTGCTATGCCTGCTGCTAATTATACAAATTGTAAGAGATTGTGAGGTCCATAATCCTTAAATCTATGGAGCATATAGGGCACCTAGTGAAAGAGCACCCCTGAGACTCAAGCCATTGTTAACTATTTTGCATGTAATTTCAAGTTTACTCACATGGCCTTCCTTTTTCTGGAGCAATACAGTACACAACTTATGATCAGTGAGGCAAGGTCCACTGCTTAATATAGTCATTTATTCCTACCAACACTGCCATCCTTAGGCTGTCACGGGGCTCTCATCCTCTACCTCCCATTCATCACCAGTATGCTGCTTCATCAATATGGCCTGCCAGTCCAATTTCATTCTGCTGCGGAACAGTCATAGCAAAACGCTCTGCACCACGGAGTAGGCTTTTTGTAATTTGTAAATTATTATGTGATGCATTGTTTAGAGCTGTTTAATATTTGGCTATACCCTGTTTACACACACAAACACACACATGCA
Source organism: Protopterus annectens (assembly GCF_019279795.1). Taxonomy (NCBI): domain Eukaryota; kingdom Metazoa; phylum Chordata; order Ceratodontiformes; family Protopteridae; genus Protopterus; species Protopterus annectens. Next base: position 102,829,509 of record NC_056736.1, read on the forward strand.
CACATACACATATATGCATACACAAAGTGTTCATAAGACCAAGGCACCTGTTGTCTTTCTGCACGACAGTTTTCTTCACCTGTGTCGCATCAAGTAAGTATGTCTGCCTTAGGTGCAAAGAGGAGACACTGGAGAAACCATATCCAAGAGCCAACTTTTTCAGACATAAAGGGACAATCAAAGCACCTTTGTAAGTTAGTAAGAATAAATACAATAGCTTGTCTGAGTATATCATAAATCAGTCTACTGGACTGAAGGATGGTGAGAACAAATGATTAGGGAAGGATATTAAAGCACAAAAATATGTTATATATTAATAATGAAGTCATTATACTCTAAAAATCTGTATTATACTGCTTGTAATCTGTAAATGCTTCTTTTCCTTAAACATACTTTACCAATTAAAATATAATGATGAGATAACACAATTTCCATCTAGATCTATTTTCTTAAATATAAATTAAGACTATGTTATTTCTTTATATACTTTGACTTACAATATATGCAAGATTCTCTACTGCAATTATTTTTTCTCACTTTCTGTTTTTCAGCACGTTTATGTTGTGAAATATAAAAATGCTGCTAGAGTCCAGATCATGTAGATTTTTATAAATTATTTAAATCTGAGAGCCAATGCTTTATTTAAGTAATAACCCACGCCTGGGTGTGGGTAATGCTAGATTTATCCACGGTTAGTGTGGTTTGGTCACGAGGGCGAAGCCCGAGTGGCCAAACAATGACAACCATGGGTAAATTGCCAAAGATTTCAAAGACAACCACAAGGCATTCTATAACTATGTCAAGAATCTAAATGACAATGCTCAGATCTGCTCTGAGCTACAACAGAATGGCATTAAATATACTGATCACAAGGATATTGCCAATATCCTGGCATATCAATTCAGTGCCAACCTCACCCCCCTCTCACCCCCTAAATGGCACATCCCATTACCAGAAGATTGCCAAATTCTGGTAATAATAGCCACACAGGTAAAAAACGCACTCTCCAAAACTAAGAATACAGCATCCATGGGACCAGATGACATCCCGGGCTGTGTTACTACATGTACTACAAAATGAACTGGCACCTCACCTAAGTGTCATGTGTAATCATACCCTCATCTCTGGCTTCATGCCCACTGAGTGGCACACAGCTACAATTATCCCACTCCACAAGGGGGATCCACCTTGGTTTCTGGGAACTTCTGCCCCATCAGTCTGATGAGCCTGATCTGCAAGGCCATGGAACGTATTATCATGGAACTTATAAACAAAGCATTGATAACCTTAAAACACTGGACCCCACACAGTTTGGGTTCGTGAAGGGCTGATCTTGTCTCCTGAACCTGATTGACTTCTCCTAATCAGTCTACAGAGCCGTGGACAAGGGTAAGGCAGTCCACACAGCCTATCTGGACCTGGCCAAGGCCTTTGACACCATCCCCCACTCTGGAATCATAGATAAACTTACTAATCTGGGGATTGATCCCTACGTCACTAGATGGGTTGCCAACTGGCTTACTGACAGAACCCACACTGTAAAAGTAGCTGATTCCAAATCCAGCTCCAGACAAGTGACAAATGGAGTACCTCAGGGTTCAGTCCTGGGACCTCTCGTTTGGCATCTACTTCTCTGAAGTGCAGGCCAACACTAAGGGACTCTGGCTAACAAAGTTCCCAGATGACTGCAAACTGGGAGCCATTATTGAATCCCCAAATGATGTCGATACTCTACAAAAGGACCTTACAGAAACAGATGCTTGGTGCCAGAGCCATGGGCTCAAGCTCAATGCCAAGAAATGTGTAGTTATCCCCTTTGGGAAAAAACATGTACCCGTGAATTACCACATAGGTGGCAGTACACTAAACACCAAAAGTTTGATAAGAGACTTAGGGACACAGGTGGACAGTGGTTTTACCTTGAATAACCACATTGCCACAACAGTCAGGAAATCCTTCTATGTGGCACAACTCATCACTAAAGGTTTCTCATCCAGAAAAAAGGAGGTCATTGTCCCACTGTACTCATCCCTGATTAGACCCATTAAAGAATACAATGCCCAATTTAGTAAGTACCTCTCAAGACATCTGCAACAACTCTTCCGCAGCTGTCCAGTATTCTGCGGCAGTTCTGATGTGCTGCACATGTGTATGGTTATGCAGTACATCAGAGCTGTGTATGGAAGTAACGGAGAAAGGAAGATCTCCATTGCTTTTTAAAAGGTGTCTCGTTATGTTAAAAGAGTTTAGCATAGCTAGATATCTTAAAAAAAAAGCAACGGACATCTTCCTTTCTCCGTTGCTTTTTTTAAAGCTGTCTCGCTATGTTAGATCTCCGTTGCTTTTTTTTAACATATCTCGCTATGTTAAAGTCTTTTAACATAGCAAGATAACATCAACGGAGCTTTTCCATTCTCCATTGCTGTCCAACACAAAAAAAAAAAAGACTTATACTAATGGAAAAAGTCCGGGCGACCGGACCTTTTTCCCTTAGTATAAGTCTGATTTACAACAAGCACACTGACCAATCAGCATGCACATTTTGGAATATTAATGGGAGGTCGTATTATTAAATGTTATTCTCCCCTATGGTTATCTCTGACTCAGCAAAGCTGTTTAGTAAAAGGTCATGGACTGTTGTCATTACTGCATTAAGGATAGACATGGCATCTGCTATGGGAAAAAGCTGAACTGGATTTGGATTAATGTATGACCCTGGTTTTGGAAGAATGAATGTCCCATTAGTGGAGCTGTATGCTGACAAAGCCTGCTGGAGTTGCATTCCACACAGAGTCTTATGCCCTCTTCCCTGCATTTGTCCAGTTTAACAAAGACTGGAGTCTACCTGTCTATCTAAACTCACACACAGCCCAGAATTATTAGTATTCCAGAATCCACCCAGCCAGGTACTGATTACTTTGGATCACTGAGGGTGATAGCAAATGGTGTCTGAATCCTCAAACCATGAGGGGGATCATGTCATTGAGTGCACCCCCAAGTTTTAACAGTATATTACTGATTGTTTTTTTCCTCAACACTCCTTTTCCTCAACACTCCATAGACAATAAATATTTCCACATGGGATTTACAAGGATCACTGTCTCCACCCACTGCAAATGTTCTGCAGTCCTTCCGGGTCTATATTATAACATCAAAGTTCTCTAACATCGAATGTTATAATATCGAACTGTAATGTTGAATGCTGAAAACAGCGAAGGTGCACGACATCGAATTATTTTCCAGGGAAATAATTTGATGGGCCGTTGCTGTGACTTCACTGTTTTCAGCGTTCGATATGTTGGAGTGTTACGGGTCAGGTTCAGGTAAGTGTGCGATTGTGTGTAGGTTAGGGTTGGGGCGGGTTAGGTGAGTTAGGGTCAGGGAGCGAGTTAGGTAAGTGTGCGGTTGTGTGGACATTAGTGGTAGGGTGCGGGTTCAGGTAAGTGTGCGATTGTGTGTAGGTTAGGGTTAGGGGGTGGGTTAGGTGAGTTAGGGTTAGGGTGCGGGTCAGGTAAGTGTACAATTGTGTGTAGGTTAGGGTTAGGGGATGGGTTAGATGAGTTAGGGTTAGGGCACAGGTGAGGTGAGTGTGCGATAGTGACGGACCTTAGGGTTAGGGTTGGGTTAAGGTAAGTGGATAGCTAGTACTGTATGTAAAGTTTAGTTTAGGTGTAGGACTTTAAGTGTATGTGTGTGGATGGCTGTTTTTTGTGTGTGTTTGTGCTGTGTGTATGCTTCTCAGAATAGCAAATTTTTTCCCTGGGAAAAAAATTTGCTATTCTGACTGTTCAATGTTTTCACACTTCAGTGTTTAGGGTTCGGTATAATAACATTTGATGTTAGAGAACTTCAATGTTATGATACAGACCCGTCCTTTCATAGGTTCATACGTGATTACTAGGTTAATTGCACAAGAGCCTTAACAAGCCTAGCCAATAGTTCCCAGGATATCATATGACAATATTATATCCTAATTCCCCTGCTACTGGATGGGGTAGTATCAGTGCAGTGGGTCTCTGGGCATTGGAACCCTGAGTCATTTTACAGACTGCCTATGTGCATAAGGGGCATGGGCAGTACTCCAGGAGGGAATTTATGATTCCCCATCCATTTACCCAAATTATTTTTGAAGAGAGTGAGTGATGAGCTTTGTTTTACAAAGTTGGTAAGTTAAGTTAGCTTTTGGGGTATGCATTTGTCTCGCCAGTAAAATTCTGGTAGAGTCACAAATAAGGTTCAGGTCCATGGAAAATGTAACCCTTCTATAATTATTCTTGTGAATATGTAACATTTTCATCAGGGCTCTATCAGAGAATGCTTTGTAGGTCAGGCATAAGTCCCTCCTCAATAAATGATATGAGATGGAGTAAAGGGATAGGGCTTTTAGTCAGTCTGCATAAGACATACGTCTTACACTTTGTATTTTTTAGTAAGAAACTTTTGGGGCCACTCCAGTTGGTGTAAGTGCCTGATTAGGGACAGGCTGAAGGGAGTAATGTGCTCCATTATGGGCCTTATGAGGGTCGAGTACAACACCGCTATGACTTCTTTGATCTTGATGCCATGCCTTTACTTATAAGTTGAGCCATACAAAAGGATTTCCTCACTACCTTAGCTACTTGGCAGTCAGAGTTTAGGTTACTATCTATCTGTGTTCCCAGATCCCTCACCATGGGGTCTCCTTTTAGGGGTGTGCTGTCAATATTATAATTTGCAGGGATATCTGATTTACCAAAGCGCATGATTATGCATTTTTTAACATTTAGTCTCAGACCATGGCAGTGGAATTTTTAACCAGATTGTTTAATGAAATTTTGGAAAGTCAGACGATGCCTGAGGAGTGGAGAAAAAGTGTTTTGGTACCTATCTTTAAGAATAAGGGTGATGTGCAGAGCTGCAGTAACTACAGAGGGATAAAAGTGATCAGTCACAGCTTGAAGTTATGGGAAAGAGTAGTGGAAGCTAGGTTAAGAAGGGAGGTGATGATTAGTGATCAGCAGTATGGTTTCATGCCAGGAAAGAGCACTACAGATGCAATATTTGCTCTGAGAGTGTTGTTGGAGAAATACAGAGAAGGTCAGAAGGAGTTGCACTGTGTCTTTGTGGACTTAGAGAAAGCATATGACAGGGTGCCTAGAGAGGAGTTGTAGTATTTTATGAGGAAGTCGGGAGTGGCAGAGAAGTATGTAAGAGTGGTACAGGATATGTACAAGGGTAGTGTGACATTGGTGAGGACTGCAGTGGGAGTGACAGATACGTTTAAGGTGGAGGTGGGATTACATCAAGGATCAGCTCTGAGCCCTTTCTTATTTGCAGTGGTGATGGGCAGGTTGACAGATGAGATTAGACAGGAGGCCCCGTGGACTATGATGTTTGCAGATGACATTGTGATACATAGTGAGAGTAGGGACCAGGTTGAAGAGACCCTGAAGAGGTGGAGATATGCTTTAGAGAGGAGAGGAATGAAGGTCAGCAGGGCTAAAACAGAATATATGTGTGTAAATGAGAGGGAGGGTAGAGGAATGGTGAGGATGCAGGGAGTAGAGTTGGTAAAGGTGGATGAGTTTAAGTACTTGGGATCAACAGTTCAGAGTAATGGTGAGTTTGGAAGAGAGGTGAAGAAGAGAGTACAGGCAGGGTGGAATGGGTGGAGAAGAGTGTCAGGAGCGATTTGTGATAGATGGGTACCAATAAGAGTGAAAGGAAAGGTCAACAAGAGGGTAGTGAGACCAGCTATGTTATATAGGTTGGAGACGGTAGCATTGACGAAAAGGCAGGAGTCAGAACTGGATGTGGCAGAGTTAAAGATGTTAAGATTTGCACTGGGTGTGACTAGGATGAACAGGATTAGGAATCAGTATATTAGAGGGTCAGCTCAGGTTGGACAGTTTGGAGACAAAGCAAGAGAGGCGAGATTGCGTTGGTTTGGACATGTGCTGAGGAGGGATACTGGTATATTGGGAAAAGGATGCTAAGGATGGAGCTGCCAGGTAAGAGGAAAAGAGGAAGGCCTAAGATAAGGTTTATGGATGTGGTGAGAGAGGACATGCAGGCGATTGGTGTGAAAAAGCATGATGCAGAGTACAGGAAGAAATGGAAACAGATGATCTGCTGTGGCAACCCCTAAGGGGAACAGCCGAAAGAAGATGATGATGAGTCTCAGACCATGGTTTTGTCACCAGATGTTTTTCATTTTTAGTCGTGTTTGTAGGATGTCAACATCATTTGGGAATTCAGTGATTGCTCCCAGCTTACAACTGTTGTTGAACTTGGTGAGCCAAACCCCCAACATTGGTCTTCACTTCAGAGAAGTATATACCACACTGGTGCGGTTCCCAAGACTGAGACCTGTGAGATACCGCTAGTAGCAGTTTTCTTATCCAAAGTGGATTTACCTATCCAGACAACATGTGTCCTATCAGTGAGCCACTTGGCTAGTCATCTGATGCTGTAGGGGATTATGCCTAAAACAGCAAATTTATCTATGATCCCTGAGTGGGAGATTGTCTCAAAAGCTTTGGCCAGGTCTAGATAAACAGTGTGTACCATTTTATCCTCATCCATGATGCTGGTGACCTTCTCAAAGAAGTCCACCAGACTGAGCAGGCAAGAACCCCCCCCCCCTTTGACAAAGCCATATTGTGTCTAGTCCAGTGTTCCTATGTCATTATTGATCAGGTCCATGATAATTCTCTCCATGGCCTTTCAGATAAGACTGGTCAAACTTATGGGTCTGTCGTTCCCTGGGCCAGCTGATTGGGCCCTCTTGTGCAGAGGGATGACTGTTGCAGCCCTTCATTCCTCTGGGGCAAAGCCTGTCTGGAGGCTGTGGTTAAAGACAGTTTCTAGTAGCCCTAATATAGTCTGTTTTAAGCTATTTAAAAAGCATCCTGAAATGTTGTCGGGACCTATGGAGGCTGTGTTTTTGGCTTTAGCGAGCACAGTAAGGACCTGTTTCCTTGTAATGAACAGAAAGGAGATGGTTGCGGGTATTTCTTTGGGTGTGGTAGGAGGTGATGGGGGAGAAGTTTGACCTGAACTTGTCGGCCAGCAGGTTTGCTCTAGTTTCAGGCTGAGTGTTAGTGCTGCTATTCATGTTTAACTTGGCATATTGCTGAGCCTTTCCTTCAGGTTACAAACATAATTAAAAAGAGCCTTATGGTTATGTCTTTTATCTGGGAGGCTATCTTTGCTTCATAGTTTGCTTTGGCAGATTTGACTAGCTCTCTAATTTGTTTGTTTAGACTGGTGAGTGCCTTTTTGCACTATTTTGTCTGTTCCTTCTTGGCTATGGAGAAGATTTTTTTTGCTTTTGTTGAATAGCCTATTTATGCTAGGAGTTCACCAGGGTGGTTTATTTTTGCCAGTAATCATAGGTTTGATTCAGACAGATACTGCCTCCTCTATGCTGCTGTGAATGTGGTTGTACAGTGCTTTTGTGTACAGTTCAGAGTAGGCTTTAATGTTATCCAGGTTTGGAGGGGCTTGGGAAGTTTAATAAGCTGTCACTTAGTTTGAGGTAATTGCCTTAGCAAAGTTCTTAATAGGTTTGGAATTTGATGGGGGTTCTCAGTTAATTTTAATAGTAAAGGACATAATTATGTGGTCAGATTTTACCAGGGAGGAGTTAATGCATGGGAGGGAGCAGCACCCCCCCCCATATCCATGAGTAATAGGTCTAGGATATTTGTACTTCTAGTTGGGGAGCTAACTAGCTGCTCCAGACTATTTGCATTGATGAAGTCCAAAAACCTCTGAGCAAGTGAACTATGGGTTGTATAAGTCTCCCAGTTTATGGAAGGGTAGTTGAAATCACCCATACGTTTGGTGTTAGGCTGAATGTTAAGAAATTCCAATTTGTTTAGGTAGGAGGTGTAGTTTTCCAGACTCACATTAGGGGATCTGTAGCTAGCAAGGATATGATAAGGTGTCACGCCTGTGGTTAGTTGGGCATGGAGCAGCTCAAATGAATCAGGTTTGTTGGACCAGTCTAGCAGTGTATTTGTCCTTTATGAACACTAAGACACCACCTCCCATTGTTTTATCCTGAGATGAGGTGGACTAAAATGTATGAAAGGCATTGTAGCCTTTGATAGCCAGGGAACTTTCTATGGTTCTAAACCATGTTTCATTAACTGCACATATGTTGCATTCCCCAGGGTGAGGAGTGCTTACAGAGAGAGCAGTTTTTTATTTAAACTCCTAGCACTGAGCAGCAGTACCTTTAGGTAGTCATGAGTGCTTTTCATTATGTTGGAGGGTTTAACAGATTGGCACAGCCTAAAAACAGCATTATGGAGATAGAAAAGTTTTTGGCAGTATCCAAAAGCCAAGTGGTGAAAAGTGTAAACCATCTCTGACAAAAGCATCATGGTTTGTCGATCATGTCTCCCCAGGCTGACAGATATTACATCCCCTTGTTGTGACACCAGAAACTAAGCCAATTTTGGAAGTCAATCATTTTTTGCTGATACTGTGGCATCATCCATGGTGAAGGTAGGATGCTACTCAAGGCTAGATTTATACCCAACTGGGGCACATATTCAGAGAGATCCATCAAGTCTGTCTTCATATAGTTCTGTGAGGCATATATTAGGTTGTTTATGTCACATGGACTATGACCATATCATACTGGTGTTTGTGGTTTAAAGACCTAAGTGCATGTGTGATCTGGTGGATTCTAGCTCCAGACAGACAGCTCACTGTGATCTTCTCCTTGTTTAGCCTGGTAAGGGGGACATCAGTATGTCTTACAATGGAATCCCTAATAACTGCAATGTTTGGCTGTGTGATGTGTTGCCTTATGGGCTTGGAAACATGGCTACTATAATTTTCAGAGTTATGTGTTGTGTCAGGTGCTGTCTTTTTCAAGTGTGCTTGGGTCCACTGAAAATGCTTTTAGGAGGAATTGGCAGTTTGTGTAGATTACAAGTGAATGTCTCCATATATGTGGGTCTATGTGATTGTTCCTTACTATTGGTAGTGAGTGTTTTGGGTGTAATGCTGACAACCTGGTTTGCATTTTTCATTTGTGTATCTGAGAGCTTTGCCTCCATTGACATTGCATATCTACATCTCTCACACACTGTGTTTGTTTATTCTTAAATTAAATGTCTGTCAGTGAAGATGAGATAGTCACTACTCTACCTTATGATGACCATATCCACCAGACCAGAAACAGAGATGATAGAGAAGCACCTATCCATTATACCAAATCCTTATAGATGGGAAGGAGTGGGGAGAGTCACCTAAAGGTGTTAATGAAAGTGTTTAGTAGTATACTATTAGATGGTCTGCAGTGTTGCTGCCCTATACTCATAGTGACATCTCTTTGAGTGGCTATGAACAGTGGCAGACTATGGAGATCACTTCCTATAGAGGATTTTAAACTGGAGAGGTTTGCTTATACACAAGACACAGGTAACCGCGTTTGCGCGATGCACAAATGGAATGCTTTTATACCAGCAGGATATAAAACTTTTACACAGTTAACACTCAGGACAATCAGATAAACCTACAATAAACCTTTCTCCAGCAATTCACAACTCAGATGGGTTGAATCAGCCGTCTGCATTGTGAGAACATATTCTAACATTAAATTGTATGCTAGACAGTTAAATTTGGCAATATTTTTTAATGATACCACTGAGACGAACAATATTCCAGTTAATGATGTGGCAAGTATTGTTTGTAATAGAAAGAGTACTTTTATTCCACCATACAATAATGAAGTAGCGATTTTTGAGAAAATGCGCATTGGTGGGTTGATCAATAATAGTAAAACAAGTCAAAATGTGCAGTATGATGACAACTTAAAAAGGAGTGAAAGAGAAGCTTTAAAGCAATTGGTAACTAATAGAGAGCTAAGAGTTATGAAATCAGATAAAGGTGGGGGGGCTGTCATTATGTCAAATATTGATTATATAGGCAAACTTATGGACATTTTGGATGACACCACCACTTATCTTAGAGTTTCTTTAAATGAGGTGAATATTTCTTATCACAGAATTGATTTGTTTTTACTAGATGCATCATATCAGGGAGCAATCAATGGAGATGATTACAACTATTTGAAAATTGATTACCCAGTTACTCCAGTTCTGTTTGGAATTCCAAAGACACATAAAGATTTATGCAATCCACCATTTAGAGCCATAGTTTCATCAAAGGGTTCAAAAACGGAACCATTGGCTGCTTATGTGGATAGGAAAACACAGCAGGTTGTAAAAAGGGGTCATCATATATTAAAAGACTCCTGGCATTGTTTGCAAAGGTTAAACATCTTCCAAAGTATGGACACTGATTGGCCCTTTCTAACTGTCGATGTTATAAATCTGTTCACAGTAATATCCCACGAGGAAGGTATAGAATATTTCACTGAAAGTTTGGTTAGAAGCAAATGTTTGAGTAATGATAATGTGAATTTTGTTGTGTCCTGTATGGAAATAGTACTCAAGAATACTTATTTCACTTTTGAAGGTGAGATTTTCCACCAGATTTCAGGTGTGGCAATGGGGGCAAAGTGTGCCCCCAGTTTTGCAAATCTAGTTTTACTCGAATGGGATTAACAGTTTGTCTTGAATTCTATATATAAAGACAAAATATTATTATACAATCGGTTCCTAGATGATGTCCTTATTTTGTGGAAGGGGAATGAACAAGAAACAAAGAATTTTGTTGATTATTTGAACACAACAACTACGTTTTTTAGATTTACTAGTAAATGGAGTGACAAGCAAATGGATTTTTTGGATATAACTCTTGTAAAGGGTGTAGATGGTATAACAAGTAAAATATATCAGAAAGAAATACACAGCAATTCCCTATTGCATTACAGTAGTTGTCACCCTGTGCATCAATGTAGGGGTATTGTAAAGGGGCAAATACTAAGGTTGTCCAGAATTATAAACAACAATAAAATCTTTGAAGAAGAATTATATACCTTGATTGGGATGTTTTTGGAAAGAGGTTATCCCCTGAAATTGTTGATTAAAACACGTAATGAAGTTCTAAATAAAAGAAATACTTCATTTGTTCCTATTTTAGGGGTTAAGAATATTAATACTGCAATAATACCTAAACAACAAGATGCAGTTAATTCTAGGGTTTTAGTATTAACTTACAACAGTCAAGTAAAAGAAATAGAGGAAGTTTATACAGCATGGAATTTTTGTTTCAGTGGTGAATTAAAAAATCTACTTGGGGCTTTCCCTAGAATAGTTTATTCAAGGGGAAGGAATATTAAAGAATTTTTGGAACAGCACAATATCAAAAACAGTGTCTCTAAGATGAGTAGATGTGGTACTTGTAGGATGTGTAGGTATATCAATGAAGGCGCTTATGTTATTATACATGGGTGCAACAGAACTATGTCCTGTCCTGGAAGAGTTAATTGTAATACAACAAAGGTGGTCTATTTGGCAATGTGTACCAACTGTAGTGCCTACTATGTAGTGAAGACCATTAGGTGATTAAAAGACAGGATAGGGGAACATCTTAGGGCTATCAAGGGTCACGATATACACAATGCCCTATATGTACACAGTATGAAGTCTACCAACTTTAGGAGATTTGTATTTTTTGTTATAGATAGGGTGTTGTTCAGTGAAAGAGGGGTAGATGAGAAACTAAATGTGGAACTTTTGGAATATAAATGGCAGATTTTGTTAAAAGCTTTTATGCCACCTGGTTTAAATGAACACATCTCCCTAAAACCTATATTAAAACAAAGGGCAAATGTTATATAGAAGGGTAAAAATGTATACTGTTGGCATACAATTTTTTATAAAAATGTAATTTTTAAAATGTTACTTTAAAATGTTGTTATATATTATGCATATACATACATATTTTTCATTAGGAAGAATTTCTTAGAAATGTATATGTTTCACAAGACAGTTTGTATAAGTGCACAAGTTGTATGGAATAGTCTGACATATGCTTCTTTAAGAACAAGGTAATTATGGTGTTGGCCTAATAGAGCATTGTTTTAACATTATGTATAAAAGCAAGGGAACAATTTGATTTAATTCACTCTGATGATGCCATGTGTTGATGGTGAAAGCACTTAGTGTGTGGATTAAAATGTTTCGTAATACTTGGATGGTCGTTGTGTTTTTATTTTTACAAGTGTAATATCCATTGGGTATTTTTTACGTTTTTTGGTATATTTCCCCAAATTCTTAATTGACATGTCTCTGGAAAAGAGACACATATTTGATGTACTGACTACTTTGGTATTGAGAAAATCCCAAACACTTATTCTCTTAAAGGATAACTAAGTCGACACATGTAAAAATAGGCCTAATTCCACCATTCCCAGCTTCAGGAGATTAAATATCTTAAGCAGGTTGACTTTACCTTATGGGATCTTTTACATAGGGTTAGTGCAGGGCGACAATAAAGTCCTTGCCCAATATAATTGCATCATCTTGTTTCTAAGTTTCATATCTTCCAAAAATAATTCAGAGGTTGTACGTTATTACAACTAGATCCATAATAAGTACCAGTTAATAGATAAATACCTCCCATATAAATCAAACTTACCAGCCAGCTATGATCACCTCCCTTCCAAAATTTAATATGTTTTTGACCCAATAAACCATGTTGCCAGAACTTTCTTGGTTGTAGGAGCACAACCTGTCCCCTCAGCACTTTCAATACTTCAGGTCAAACTCCTAATGTCTGACTAACAATGTAGGACCAAATGCAAATGGAGTACCTAATACTGTTAATTTTTACAATGATGAAATGAGCTAGCAGATTCCTCAGCAAATAGTTCACTTCCCCTAGTGTATTGGTTAAGTATGTGCTACCACTGTGACTCTGCAGTACAGCTGGAAAACAGAACCAAGCAGTAAATTCATTTTTTAAAACTTTTTTTTCCTGTAAGGGGTAAAGTTTTGTATTTGCAAAATAGATTTTTGTTGAAGAATAGTGCAAAGCAAACATTATGTCCTATGATAGATGTGACCTGGCCAAGTTCTTGCCTTGGAAAAAATCCTGTCTTAGTCCATGAAGCTGAAACACTTAAAGATAAAATGATGAAGTGCATTATTTATCCTGTTGTGGGGTTTATGTGATGGTCCATTTCTATTACAATAGTCTTCTTCTGCCCCCAGAAAATTTTAAGTTAATAAACCATACTGGGTCAGTCTTGTCTACCTTCTCTAGAAGACCTATGACTTTTACATTGTTTTTGCATACTGTTTTCTCAATCATTCAGTAATTTTTAATTCTACTGGAAGTTCCAAACTGTAATCTAATTTGCAATGAATGAATGGTTGCAGTACTTTGGCATTCTGTTAATTCTTGCTTGCATAAAAGTTTCTGCTGGAGCTGGGCAAATTCAGCTGTGTGTGCTCAAATAGTATCTAATTAGTATATAGAAAAACATTGTTATTAAGGCCACATAAACTAAAGAAACTTAGAAAAAATATTTTTTAAAAATCATTAACTGGGAAAATACATTAACAATACAGTATGACATTAAGCATTTCTCTCCTAGGATAGACTTCATCAGAGAGTCTGATGAAGTTTATTGTTAGACAAAAGTGCTCCCTATGAGAGTGGAATACAGTGTATTTTAATCTCTTTCTTCAATTGTATCTTTAATTGGTTTAAGATCAGTCATCATGTGTTGCAGTGTCACCATTATTCCCTCCACGCTAATTTTAATAACTCTCAAATCCTTTGCAGAAGTGCTCTCTTGTGCCACCATTTTGCCAGCAATTGTTGGGCTACCCCTTACTAACCATTTACAAAGACAATAAAAGAAAAACAGTTTGAGGTAACCTAAAGCTGCAACTAAAGCTGTAAACTATTACTTGTCAGATTGTTTAATTAAGTGACACTTCCAATTGCTCATATGACAGTTAATTGGAGCAGAACTTCATTTCAGCATACCTGGTCTTTGTACGTCTCTATGAGTACCACATTTTGTGTGAGATTATAATGAATAACAATTGTTGCTATCTAGCCAGTTGGCTGTTCTTATGTATATTTTAGACTTATCTGATCACCAACTATTGTTAATTTTGAATGCATTCTCATTTTATTTAAGCTGTTTGTCCTGTGCTTTTCTGTACTTTATACAGTGATGTCAACACTTAAATGAACCTGATTCTGATAAATACTCATAAGCTGTTAATGGGAATAGTGACTTTTTAGATGTGTATACTTTAATCATAGAAATTAATTCTTTGTTGAAGTTTAAACATATTTGCTGTTAAATTATTTCAACCGAGGATCCTAATGAAAGGGATTCTGCAAAAGAAAATATCCAGTTAACTAGAATGTATTTATTATTTCTGAAACCAAAAGAATGGTGACAAATAGCTACCTAAAAGTTTTGGATAATTTTTAGTCAATTATTTTTTACATTCCTTTGTTTTTCAAATAATCTTGTGGTGCTATACAAGTTTATTTTATAAATTATATTGAAATTATATTTTAGTTAATTATTGCAGTTTAACAATTTTTGTTACTATATTATTTGCAGTTTCATTTATATTACATGACAGAGAAGTAGAAATCCTTACAACATTCTCATCAAGTTGCAGAAAGTTTGGAAGTCAGCTTACTAGTTGTTTACCTGAAATTGTAAATCATAGAGAGACTTATAAAGACCTAAGACATTCTTAGTTAATGGTTTTCTTTTGAAGCTTGGCATGCTGTAAAGGAGTTTTTGAGGTGTTGTCTTGTGTTTTGAATATGTTTATGTTTGCCTTATTATCTATTTTCAAGGTCAGCAGCAGACATAAATAGTTTCACTACCAGTAAATTGAGAGGATATCAGCAGCAGAGTGGCTGTGTGGATAATATTTATGTGACAGCCTGAGGAAAGTGGCACACTGTAGCCAAGTTTAATGGCAGGATCTCATACCCCAAAACATGTTAGTAACTCTACAGTAAAGTGACACCAGATCACAAAGTCAAGTACAGAGTGACATTACACTACAATTGTACAGGGAGAAAACCCATGCATTTCTACGCAAGTATCTCCAAGCCTGCAGGAACACCTTTGGTATGTTGGCCGAAATTCAGAGGTAACAGTGTCTACAGTGACATTTTACAAAGTGTTGCCAGGTACAGACATATGTCACAGTTATCACACAAAACAGTGACACTGTTAATGATCAGTACACTACCACAGAGAGTTATCTAGAAATGGTCAGAGTATTACAGAGTATAAGTGAGGATTTCCAGCACATTATGGAAATACCACAGGCTAAGTATAATGTTGAGTTCACAAGTGTAGTATGGTGGCACACCAAGCATCCATGATGGCCTCTATTCTATAACCAGTGAGAACTTACCAAATTCAAATAGGAGTCCGCTTTGGAAGAAGCATAGGATGGGGTACTTTCTAGACGTATGATGGCATATTACATCGCACTGCACATGTTTCTTAAGAAGGCTGTGAAAATAGTAGGGGGAAGAAGCAGAACAAATTTCATGCAGACCATGTAGCATTCATCAAAACTTTGTAAAACCTGTCATTCAAGGTTCTAGTCCCACAGCACTGTGAGATCAGCTGCATCAAGTAGGTCATGACATCACAGCAAGTTGCCATTCAGCTTGCATGACAGCATCTCTTCAAGATCACATGCACCTTCACCTACCCTATCTTAAAAAGATGTCATACATGACACATTTGGCCTTGACCTACTGTGATTCTGGGTTAACACTTTAGGTACTTACAATCTGACTTTTACACAGAGATATCAATGCTTAATTTGAAAGGCAATCAGTTATTAAATTAATAAAAGGGAAAAAAAGCAGAATGTGTCAGCGTAGAATGAAACTCAGTATTAAGACACTGCATCTCCATGCATTTCATTTCAATAATGGTATTGATTATAGTTAAAAGAAATATCTGAAAAGAATGTTGTGCTTCATAATATTCAGATTGCACTAATTTACACCATTAAAGTTTATCCATTATCAGTATAACAGCTGACAATTACTGACAATATACGAGAAGTACCACACACTATTAAGAATGAAAAAATAAAAAAGATTACACAAGTATGCTGGCATGTAGCCACTTCACCTTCAGCACTGCAGAAATGATAATTTATTTCTCTGAAGATACAACTTACTGTATACCACAAAAATAAAATAATTTGATGTGCAGAGAGTAATAAGTAATTTCAAATATGAAATACTTAAAATTGAGTAAACATTTCATACTACAACAACGTAATAAATTTTTCATTCATTTGTAAGGTATGAACTCATTTAAA
The DNA here is from genome assembly GCF_019279795.1 of Protopterus annectens. Taxonomy (NCBI): domain Eukaryota; kingdom Metazoa; phylum Chordata; order Ceratodontiformes; family Protopteridae; genus Protopterus; species Protopterus annectens. The sequence goes on from NC_056736.1 coordinate 102,845,756, forward strand.
TACTGAAATAACATTTTTATATTAAATGTACTGCTTCAGGAGATTCAGGCATGCATATTTAAGTACACCACCTAAGCATAATTTTGTGTGTAAAACAGTTAAAAATGTAATTATCCCTTATATGATCAGTGATGACACAGGCATGACTTTTATAAATAATAATATGAATACCTGTTCATAAATAAAAAAATATTTAAATATTTAAAATGATCCCTAACGAACCATGACAGTAGACCATGCATCACACAGCATATCCCACACATAGCATTATATGCATCAGTTATAGTCTATGCATTTTCTACAGTAAAGGAAACACTAATCTGAGTGTTGCAGTCCATAGTTCTGGAGTAGACTCCACCTCTTTACCTGTTTAACATTATGCCATGCATGAGCCTGCTGCATGGGGTCCCATGCTACTGTTGGTCATCATTAGTCATAGTAGGACTGGAACTTTGAGATGGAGTGACAGTATGGGTCATTTCACCACCAGATCATGTATGATCATGTCGTGCAGAATGCAAAACTTAGTAAACATCCTACATGCAGTAAATGGGTCATACTGAAGGGCAATCCCAAACTCATCCAGGTACCATAATCACCTTAATCAACTTTTCAACATGTCACAGACTCTTACTAACAACATGGGTCTGTGAAAAGGCTGTATTAACATTACCTTCCACTACTCCAGCTGGATTTCTTACCAGTTTCATGACGAATGGCTATGGTGGATATCCAGCATCATCTAAAAAAAAGAGATTGAGGTGACAAAATAAAAAAGTAGTTTAGCATTAAGCAGTACATTTCTCTATGAACAACTAAATGATTTAAAACATTTTTTTTTCTGTTACCAGCAAGATGACTACCAGGCATTCTACAATGCAGGAAGAGGCTGTGGAGTGAGCTGGTGTGCCAGATGTGGAAATCATGTGCACTGTCAGGATGCTGGGCAGAGACATTAATGATGAACCCCCATATGTCAGACACTACCTGGTAGTTAATGTAGCAGTAGCCTTTCCTATTGCAGTACTGCTCACCCCAAGGACCATATGAGGTCTTAATTGCAGCATGGATGCAATCTATTGCACTGCACACCACATGGAAATATGACATCCCCTAAAAGGCATGCATAGTCTGGGTTTGGTTCTGTGGTGACCCTGGGAAATAGATATACAGATCCACATGTCCCAAAAGCACATCCTAGAACTGCTAAAGTATCCCTAAGTCAGAAACATGGGAGATACCCACCATGTCCTCAGTCTGTCTCTGGAAGGTCCCCGTGGCAAATATAGTGAGGGCTATGCATACCTTAGTATTCACAGGGATAGGAAAGCCATGGATTCCTCCAGTACTCTTCTGGGGGGTCATACATATGCTCTAAGGCCCTTACAATATCCCTGTTCACTCTAAATCTGTCACAGATTTCCTGGTTATCAAAATTATGATCAGTTATTCCCTGTTGATTTCTCCTTCTTATTTGACAAGCGCTGCTGTGTGCAAGTGGTTTTCAGTTGGCCAAGGCAAGCAGCTCACACTGGAAAATTGTAAGGCTAGTAGCTAGGGAAAGTATCTTCATGGATTGCAAAGTCAATAGAAAAGGTACTATTCTTCCTTTTCTAAAGACTCTGCAGATGAAGTGGGTCATATTATGACTATGAATCACAAACAGGCAGGAGAAGGGCTCATAACCATATGCAAGTTTTTATCATTTCTCATTTACATATCAGTTCATTTGCTTAAGTTTATTTGCTTCCATTATGAATTAGTGTTAATGGCCTCTATGAATCATACCTTTGCTGAGCAAAGGTGCAGGCAATGAAGATTGCCTTTATGTATTCGTGTAAAGGCTATACATACCACTCTCAGAGTTCCTAGCACCTGTGAATGAAATAAAGCATACATACACATGAAATTAAGAGCCTTACATGGCTTTCTTTTAACACATTTGGGAACTTGCATGATAATTCTCTGAAGAGACTAGCAAAATAGAGTTTATATTAATAGCCTCACTAATGTCCCTCTACAACCCCGCTGGATACCTCAGATCAGAAAATAAACATCTTCTAAAGGTAGACACCCAACCTTACAGATGGCCAAGCTCTTTACTCCATTACTATAGCCAAGGTGTGGAATTCCTTACTCACCATGATCAGAACCACTTTTTCAAGACGTCTCTGCAAGAATACCTCTCCAAACATGCTCAAATAATTCTTCCAGCATTACATGAAACTAGAAACCTCTTCTAACAACTTTAACACTTTGAAATATCTATCTTCACTTAATTGAACTTTTCTCCCTCTCAGTTTTATCCATCCTCAGCTACAAGATGAAATTTAAAGAAAAGAATGCCTAATTCTAATTGTATATCACCAGGTCTATATTGTATGTAAATCATTATTATTTTTGTATTTTGCATAATGTTGCTTACTAGTAAGTTGAATCTGTTAACGGTCATTATGTAACTATCTCATCAATGTGTATGTAATATGTGGAGCTTTTCTCCCCGGGCCTCCACTGAAAATGGGCACTCCTAGGCCCAGTGGACCATCCTGGAAAACAAATGCAAATAAATAAAATAATAAAAATAAATATACCTGTTTATAGACATGCAAAATTACTATATGAATCCTATTACCTTAGAAGAAAAAAATCATCTATTAGGTAAATGCTTGAATATGATATAGGGCTAGACTAGTTCAAATAAAGTTACTCTGTGTAATATACGATAAGCAAAACATTAGATTTAACAAACCTATTTTTCTATAGATTAAGGTAGCACTGATTGATGTTACAAAAACTTAAGATATATGAGTTCCTTTACCGTTGCTATTTTCATCTTTAAAAAAAATCTTAGCTAGCCAATATGACTTTACTTTTGCAATTGTCTTCTTTTAAACTCTTAGATAACTAATAGGCATGGATAGCCTTTCAAATAAGTTGTGATGGAAATGTATATGGAGTTTTATCCAAAAGTTTAATTTTTAAAGCAGGTTAAACTGTTTAATATATTGTGATCCACATGAATAATGTTGCATTTATAAACTTTAGTATAATTTTATGTAATCGAACAAACTAGATTTAAATATCATTATAACTCAATGCCTTTTATTTTATTTCCTGTCATACTGGTTATGCTATAAGGTGAAGTAGGATGCTTCAGTCAGTCCTTTATAAGGCAGGGATAAAGAAGACCTTTTAAAGTATATAGCTTTAGGGAAGTAGTCATAGTCATTATGCATAAGTGCAGCAGCTATGTGTGCAGGCTGCAAATAAGTGCAGCATAGGTGCTAACCAGAGGCAGCTGCTGCCTCCTCTGCACATCTATGGCTGTATTATGTCCTGCCTTGGTGCAGTTCATGGTCAGTTTCTGATACTCAGGTGCACTGTATGCTCGAGGTTTATAAAAAGCGAAGGTGTGCCTTTTCTACCTAGTTTGCAATCTGCAAAGACGCTTGCTTTCACTGCTAATATAGCTGTTTCCCATTGTGATTTGCTCATTTCAGTCACTCCAAAAGCAGGTGCACCAAGCAGCAATTGCCAGAAGAGGAGTAGAAGAAGAATATATATGTAAAGGCTAACTCATCTGAACTTTGCTGAACAGGAAATGTTTTGCTTGTTTAGAGTAGACAGGGATATAATATGGGCTATGGTGATTTTTATGGCCAACAGACAGGAACTGGGTGAATGTGTGGCCTTCCTATACTTGTGTACCCTGAGGTAGGTATAGCCCTCACTATATTTCTCATGAAAACCTTCCAGACACAAACTGGTGGCATGTTGGCATCTCACTGGCTTCAGCCTTGTGGATACTTCAGCAGTTCCTCAGCATACTCTTGGGACATGTGGATCATTATATCTCCTTCTAAGTGTCATCTCAAGACTGGGTCAGTGATGTATATGCCTTCTATAGCATGGCATATTTTCCTGAGCTGTGGTGGGCTATATTGTATCCATTCTACTATCAGGGCCCCATTTGAACCATGGGTAGACCAGTACCAGAAGAGGAAGGGTTCCCATCTCATTATCTTCAAGGTAGAGTGTAATGCATGGTAGTGCATCACCAACATGTTGACCCAGCATCCGGTCAGTGCCAGTTATTCATCTCATATTTGGAATAAATGCTCATTTTACCTCACCATCTTGCATGGCAGGATTCCTCATGATCAACTGCTTGGTAAGTGCAAGCAATTATACTGTTGCAGTCATTGCTGTACCTATAAAGTGGAATAGGTAGTATTGAGTAATAAACTCCTGTCCCAGACACAGGTAGTTATTGAGCAAGGGTTTGGCTTACTCAGGCCTGGATGAGTCAGGGGGCCCCTTAGTATGATCCTGCTACTGAATGTATGATGTTTACCACCTGCTGCATTTTGTATAACATGATTATGTGTCAGTCTGGCATGTGAGTACAACAATCAGTCACTAATAATGGCAGTGAAACACCCTCCGTCATTTCTCTCACCGATGAAGATAGTAAAAGTGGCCAGCTCAGGACAGTAGCACAGCAACCCCTCCGGTGTACACGTACGCGATACATATCTGGCTGGTGAGGAAGCAATAGCTAGTCCACAGCTATGGGCTATGATATTCAGTCCTTAACAGTGCTAATTTGCACATAGAATACTTGATGCATACTATGTTACTTCATATAGAATACCTGATGTATACTATGTTACTTCACATAGAATACTTGATGCATACTATGTTACTTCACATAGGATACTTGATGCACACTATGTTACTTCAAATAGAATACCTGATGTATACTATGTTACTTCACATACAATACTTGATGCATACTATGTTACTTCACATACAATACTTGATGCATACTATGTAACTTGTGGGCTGTTCTGAATGGTGCATGGTCAGCTTACAGTGTACAACAAACATTTCTCCTTGTATCAATGAAAATGTGTAATGTAATATAAGGTGCAAGTCATCATCATTCATACAGTGGCTTTAAAGTATGGAATATCATTTGTTATGAAACATGTTTAGGACTATACTGTAACTGCTTCACTGCACTGAGACTTACAGAGTATGTCGAATTTACTTGTAAAAATAAGGTCAATATTTGATGCAAATTTTTTGAATGGTGGTTGCAATTGCTGGTTTACAATTTTTAAGATACATAAATAAAATTGCAGCATTGTCTTGGCCTGCAACATGACATCTGGATGAATACTGTCTGAGTTACTGATGTTCAAAATTTCACTTAGATTTCGAAGTTGTGGTACACAATGTCGCTTGGAGGATAGTGTGGGTAATGGTCCTAGAGATCATGAGGAAGTACTGGCACATGAGCTTGATGATTATTTGCTCTGATGACGTGATCTACTGGATGCAGGAGAACCTCTTGATATTGACCTATCAGTACTGCAGAACCTAAATCTTTATCGAGAGGTTTTACTACATGTTATAAAAGTCTAACAAGGCCTGGCTGCAGCACTTTCTTGAGATACATGTGCTGTCCAGCTAGATAGAGAGCCTCCTGTGGTTAATAGATTATTAGAGAGGCAGGTCTGACCATTGAGCCACAGAAGAATGAGGCCCCATCCAACAGTGTGTGTATGGAATCATCCACTGGCAGTGGTGCTGTGAAGTTCCCCAAGCTGCCATGCCACCCCCATCCTATCTACTACCTTTTTAGTGTGTCCAGTAAGTTGTGCATCACCCAACCCTTCTCATCACTATTTGTCCACTCTGTCAAAATACAGCACAACTAGTATTTCCTCAACTTGTCTGTGTGCAAAACTCTTCCATTTTCTCTGTATCATTTTGTGTTTGTCTGCCCACAAACACACTCCCACAGATTCACTAATCTTCCGTGCAGGACCAGTCTAGTCTTGCACAGAAGTGGCCGTTTAGGAGGAGGACAGCAGTGCACCAAGCATATTAATGAAAGTGTGCTGCCTGACCTCCTAATCCTACTTGGAGCATGGATGAGTGCTTGGGGCTGATCTGCTGAACAATGCAGAAGAGTATAAAAGTTTAATTAAGGACCCAATAGTGGAATATAATGATGCACTTTTGACTTTATTAGAGAGAGGTGAACACTTTGGTTTCTTTGATCATAAGGATATATGTAAATTGTATATTAAGAAACCTATTACCCCTACTTTTTATGCTTTGCGTAAAGTGCATAAGTGTTTGCATAAACCCCGGGTACCTATTGTATCAGGGGTTGGTTCTTTTCTAAGTAATGTTAATATTTTGGGGGATTTCCACTTAAAAGCACATTTAAAAAAGGTTGTGGCACATATTTCGAATACTCAGGATTTATTAAGTGAATTGTCTCAGATCAGATGGCAAAAGGATTACTATTGGGTTACTATTGATGTTAAATCACTTTATAGGAATATTAATCTCAGATGGGGCTTGGAATCAATCATGGAGATGTTGGGTGATGGACCCAGAACTACCTTCTTGAGTAATTTACTTGAATTTAGTTTAACTCATAATTATTTTTCTTTCAATAATGAGTTTTTTCTGCAGTTAAAAGGTACGGCTATGGGGGCTGCTTTTGCGCCCTCATATGCTATTATTTATATGGGATTCTTTGAGAGGAAATTTATTTACCCAACCCTGTTTTTCAAGAACGATGTTATATTGTATAAGCGTTTTATAGATTACCTTGTTTTTATTTGTAAGGGTGATGTTAGTGATTTCTTGGATTTTTTTGAGATCCTTGATAATAATGAACAAGGTTTAACCTTTTCTTATGAAATAAATAGGGAACATATTAACTTTTTGGATGTAACCTTGTTTAATGATGGAGAATCTATTGGTTTTAGGCCATTTAGGAAGTTAACCTCAGTGAATATGTTCTTGCATGCTACCAGCATGCACCCTGGACATTTACTAGATTCCTTACCTTTTGGTGAATTTAAAAGAATCTATAACCACACTAGTGATAGGAATGAAAAGGCCAATGAATTGGATAAAGTTTTGTCAAGGTTAAGTGAAAGAGGTTATGATAAGACTCACCTTTTGGAATGCAAGTGTAAAATTTTGGGGAATCTTTATGATGAGCCACATCAACACTCACACTTATCAGACAGGAATGAGAGATTTGAAGATAAAATGTATGATGTAAGGGAGAATGATGATGAAGAAAAGTTCTTCTATGTCACTAGATTCTCTCCCTTTTCGAAGGAATTAACTAAAATAGTGAGAAAATATTGGTACATTGTTAGTGAGGATGAAAATATTGGCCATTTGTTCCCAAAACATATTACTTTTTCTTTTAAGAGGGGAAAGAATTTGAAAGAATTATTACATTATAATTTTGTGAAAGGGAATCATGTTAATAGTTCACCCTCTGGCACTTTTTCATGTGGCCATTACAGTATATGTGACAGGGTTAAGAATCTGAATATAATTAATGGTATAACATTTATTCCTAGGTTATACTTTAACTGCAGATCGTTAGGGGTAGTATTTATTCTGGGTTGTTCTTGTGCTAATGTTTGCTATACAGGACAAACTAAACGTATGGTTAGAATTCGGGTACTAGAACATTTAAAAGATATTAGGAACCAAAGCGAAGTTAGTCCTGTTGCCCAACATTTCCTTGCTAAACATGATGGTTCCCCTAGCAGTTTAAAATTTTGCGTACTTGGTAAGCCTCTTTTAACTAGAGGGGGGGACTATACTAATAAATTACTTGAATTAGAAACTAGAATGATCTTAAAGTTTAAAACTTTGAAGCCCTTTGGCTTGAATCAGGAATTGAGTATTTAACAACTAATAATAATAGCATTATCCAATATTTAATAGTTAATAATTATTTATTTATATTTACATTTATTTTTTTTGTAGTGAAACATTGATGGAATAGTGAATTTAATTTATGTAATATGTACTGTGTTACTTTAAATGTTTAATATGAATCAATTATTGAATGTAAGTTGCCTGTGTTAATTAGGATGAATAAGTTTATTAACTAGTTTAAAATGTGAATGTTTTGTGATCCATGAAGGCGAAAGGCCGAGGTACCAGATAGCTAACTGAATAAAGAAGATGTTCTGGTGATGTGCTGGTGATTTTGTGTTTTTTATTTTATTCGAGTGCTTGGGGCATGTCTGAGAGCAGAGCTCTCAGAATAAACATGCCCCTGCAAAGTAGAACAGCAGAAATTGTAAATAAATGAGCAAGACCGCTCATAGGTGTCCACATATCCCCACCAACAGTCTCCCATGTGTACAACAGCAACAGGACATAAAAATAAAAACAAGTAACCCCTGTATTTATTTTTAAAACTCCGAGTACAGCTAACTGTAGGTGCGTGGGTGTGCCCATCGCTTAGCTACGGTTAAAGCAGCTTAAAAGGCTTAAGAGGATAACAAGGAAGATATATGCAAAGGAAGCAGTACAGCAATAGTGTAGTGGTCAGAGCATCCGCCTAATGAGCAGGCATTCCCGGTTCGAGTCCTACTGCAGCACGTACCATTTTCCATGTGAAATCTGTATATGAACATTTATTTACATTTTATTGCTGTATAACCTACCAAATAACATTTAAATGTGAACTGGAGTACTGTATTAAATACACATGTGAAGATTCAGTACCATAATGAATAAGTCAGCAATAAGCAGGCGTAAGCACAGATAAGCAGTAGTAAGCATATGTAAGCACTAATAAGCGTGTGCAAGTGTGTTTGGGCAGGGTAAAGCACTGCTGACACAGACTAAGCAAAGGAGAAGCTAACTGCATGTAAGACACTGTGACCGGAGGTCAGCAGTGCTTACCTCTGCGCAAACCCGCTTACAACTGCTTGAAAGGGCCTTAAGCACACCGTATCCAATGGCTGGTGTTCTGCCCAGCAGCAAAACATACAGCCTCTGCAAGGCCAGAACCCAGGACTATGCACACCATACATGAAACAATTTACCACTAAGCCATGCCAGATATGCTGAAATTGTATGTTGTCAGAAACATAACCCCAGCCCAGTCATGCAACAGTACAGAGAATGTATACCTACAGCTAGATGGGTATGTGTCGGTAAATATATCACTATCTAAATGGATACAACATATCTATAGATGTTGTCACATATATATATACATATATATAAATATCCAGACATATATACATATATATACAAATATATCAACAGGTATACATGCAAATGCTGACACCTACACATATATATGTCAACATCTATAAGTACACATATACACATCAACTGACATATGTATGCAGATATATGTCTCCATAGGTATATTCCGAGATAGTTAGACACATGTAAACAAATATATATACCCACAGAGGTATATATGGCCAGATATCTGTAGATACCAATGGTAGATGAACAGAAACATATATGTCCACATGCACCATCAATGGGCCTGAGAGGACCCAAATGATATACGACACGTACAAATTTGCATACCCCCCTGCCCAGCCAAACACGTCTGCCCTGCAATACACTACCAAGCTCCTAGTATTGTATGTCTGTCATTGAACTAGAGAATTAAATCAGCCTTCTGTTATGTGTCACACGTTGACATCACATACCCCAATCCCCCACCCACTAGGTGAGCCAAGCAGTACAGGCCCATCCAACCAAGGCCATCCCCAACCCATACATGCATAACCGACAGTTCTGCTTCCCCCCACCTGCAGCACACACACAGCCACCATCCCTACCCTGGTTACCGGCCCGTAGCTACCACACCACCACACATTGCCCCCCCCCTTGGGACCTGTCCTGTATGATGTCCCGACCCAAGTATCCTAGGTGTGGCACACGCCGGAGACCATGCACATAACCAGGGGTACCTATGTAATGCTGGGTGTAGACAAAGGTTGAATACCCAATGTTTGGGTTGTCCCGTATGGGACGAATATATTCCTGGTACTAACAATAGATGTCACATGTGACTCTGTGTACACCAGCGGATTTAGTTGTAGGTATCGCAAAGCATATGTGGCACACAAGGTTGGCCGGTATGCACACGAAACACAGTATCCAGCAATACCAGTCAATATTACCAGATATGTAGCTAAAGATTTAGAGCATTATGTTTTAGTATAAATACCCATAACTATATAGATATATACCTCCCCCTCTCTGTAGTACAAATGTATACATACATAGATAGACATATAAATAAATACCCACATATACATATATGCATATGCAGACACCCATACATCCACTTTGTTAGATATATATACAGCAATATATATATATATATATATATACATATATATATATATATATATATATATATATATATATATGTGTGTGTGTGTGTGTGTGTGTAGATATACACAGATATATAGCTATGATAAGATACAGCACTTAAGAATGACATATGTTCACAGGCCATGCCAATGGAGGTGAGGGGCCCAAGCAAGAAATGTGTAACACATAGCATGAACCCCCCCCCCCACCACAGCCGGATAGGGGAAACATACAAACAAACCCACAAACAATGTAAACAATCCACTGCTGCCCAGACCACAGGCAGGATACAACCAGTGGGGGGGGGGCATAGTGGACCCGAGAAGTCTAATCTTGGAACAGAGACATGAGCGTCCCTTGTGGGACTCACCAAAAATTGTCTTGTTATAGGAGGAGGCCCATGTGATGACTTATCAAGGCGGGACATGTACATACCTGGACTACAAGGGTGGGAAAGCCTGATGACCCATGGGTTGAGACAACATACGAGATGGGTCCCATGAAGTGGAGAGTGGGCAGTGTATAGCGGTGTGTTTAGACCCGTGCTACACCCAGAGTAAGGATGAGTGCTGTAGAGGAGGTGCGGGTGGGGAAACTATGGGTATGTAATTATGGGTCTAGGCGTGCAGGTGTTTGTTGGAGTGGGTCTATTCAGATCACCCCAGGGATGTAAGCAATAGTGTTCATTGGGCAGAGCTGTCACCCAACAGGCAGCCACTCCCACTACGAGTCCCACTGCAGCACAGACTATTTTACATGGCAAAGAATGGTACAACCAGATTTAGATGAAAATATGTGGAGGTATGTGTGTGTGTATATATACCGATAACTACATGGAGATATACCTCTCCCTCTCTGTAGTACAAATGTATACATACATAGACAGACATATATATAAATACCCACATATAAATATATACATCTGCAGACACCCATACATCCATATGTCGTTAGATATATATGTACAGCAATATATATATATATATATATATATATATATATATATATATATATATATATATATATATATATATATATATATATATATATATATATGTATGCATACAAATACAAATATATATATATATATATATATATATATATATATATACATATATGTGTGTGTGTGTGTGTGTGTGTGTAAATATACGCATATATATAGCTAGGATATGATACAGCAGTTAAGAATTACATATGTTCAAAGACCGTACCAATGGGGGTGAGGGGCCCAATCAACAAACGTGTAACACGTAGCATCAACCCCCCCCCCCCAACTAGACAGGCGAAACATAGAAACACACAATAAAAGTAAACAAACCACTGCTTCTGAGACTACAGGCAGGATACTTCCAGTGGGAGAGACCCACCAAGTCTAATCTTGAAATAAAGACAAGAATGTCTCTTGCGGAACAACCCAAAAATTTTATGGCTATTCGGGCTTCCAGCCATTATACAGATAACCTACGGCAGGGCACGCATGTTCCCAGACTACAAGGTTGGGGAAGCCTGATGACCCATGGCACGAGACAACGTATGTGATGGGTCCTGAGAAGTGGAGAGTGGGCAATGTGTAGTGGTATGTTTAGACCTGACCTGCACCCGGAGTAAGGAAGACTGCTGAAGAGGATGTGTGGTTTGGGAACTATGGGTATGAAATTATGGGCCTAGCTGTGTAGGTGTTGGCTGGAGCGGTTCTATGTGGACCGCTCCAGGGATGTAAGCAACAGTGTGCATTGGGAAGAGTCGATGCCTAACGAGCAGACACGCCTGGTACGAGTCTCACTGCAGCAGTCTAGTTTACATGGCAAAGGACGGTATAACCAGATGTGTTGTTGCAAACCCACTAAATGACACCAAAGAAGACATGGTCACAACACCCCACTGTAGGCATGTAAGCCAAACTAATTGGTATCACAAGGTATTGTTGCTGTGACTGTCCTCACCCCCACCCAGGGGTGTGATTGTCCAGACCTACCCCCAAATGCAGGGTATATACACAGCTGTCGCTGTAGAAGAAATGGCCAGCTGTGGACCTTCCCATCAGCCGTACTGCACATCCCTGGACATGTCCCCACTATCAGCCCCTCTGTGTGGCCCAATAACACCACTTACCTATCGACCCCTGTTGCATTCGTAGTAATGTTCACAGTCACAAGTAGGTGACACCCTCTATACAACTATATATTGGCAGAATATGGAAGCCCTAACCCAGGTGTATTACCACAGCTGTCCCAGACTACACATGTAAATAACGCATGAAGGGAAAACCCAAGCACATTTGGATCACCACCTGGTGAAGTCCGCCACCCCCCAACACTCCAGACCCCTACACCAACTACTGACACTGACACCTCCTGTCCTGTCTCTCATACATATCCCAATACCCTGCAAACCTGCACTACCGCTCCCCCACCAATCAGTTAAAATGTCCCCCCTCCACCTACCCGCCTACACCTTCACTATTCACATCTACTCTACAACACAGGTATGGCATAACTAAACCCAACCCGAATACCTGAGTGTAGCCTAACCAGAGATGCTAAACTGGAATTCCACTTAACCTTACACTGACCTTCATGAACAGTCATACCTGACATGTACACCTGACCTAAGCATGTATAATGCCGACATGTAGTGTGGGGGTATGTGGCAGCAAGTGGGAGTACGCCTGTGTGGGCGGTGGTAAGCAATGCCCCACTGGTTAAGCAATATGGAGACCAACCCAGTGTAAGACGCCATAACCGGAGGTCAACAGGTCTGAGCCTAGCAAATACCAGAGCATACCTGCCTACACTTCCTCCGCAGTGCCTAAGGCATGCTGTAGCTCACAGCCCTCATCGTGGCCAGTAACAACATAATCAGCACTCCCAGGTCCCCCCACCCCCTGCACACTATAGTCCAAGTGAGTTACCATGAAGGCATGGCAGATATACAATCAGCTGCTGTTATCATAAACATATCATCCGGCACAGTCAGTCAACGGTATAGGAAATGTATGTAAGTATGTTCATTAATACCAGCAAACATGTGCACAGTGCTCAGTCACAGTATTCCAAGCAGTCTATGAGTACCAATGAACAGTGCCTGTCCAGGTATACTGTGAGAACAGTAGTCTCGTATAATACTGAAGAGAGGAATGGAAAACGGGCCACAGCATGGGGGCGTGTTTCATCCACGGAAGCAAGAGATGAGGCTGGTCTGGTGTTTGAGCAAACTGCTGCATCTGAAAACCCTGGCAGGATGCTACCAGTGGGATAAACAGTATAGACCAGCAAAGTGTACTCATGACACAACAACAGGTCCGTCCCTGCCGGGACGCACCAGACGTTATGGGTCACAATAATGTTTCCACCAGTATCGGAGGTGGATGAAAGGAAGGCTCGAATGTATGTGGACTAAACTGATGAAGAGCTTGCAGACGGTTGCATCAAGACAGTCATATGGAGGAATACCAAGGCGTGCAGAGAGGGAAATGTGTGGAGGTGTGGTATGGCAGGGCTAGGAACTGCAGAATGGATGGATGCTGTGTACATGGAGCTCGAGGGCCAGGGAAAGGGAGCATGGGTATGACATTAAGGTAGAAATATGCAAATTGCACAGAGCTGCAGTAGTATAGTGGGCAGAGCATCCGCCTAACGTGCACACATTCTCGGTTTGGTACCACTGCAGCACATTCTGTTTCCCGTGTGAAATCAATATAACAAAATCATTTTGCTGTATAACCTACTAAATGACATTTACACTTGAACAGGAGTATGGAATTACACATAGCCCACTCACTATTCAAAGGACATGAGACGACACACAGATATGTATACACAGACAACTTGTAATTGTGTATTTTACAATAATGTATGCCATTACTGACAGCACACAGATCTGCACTTATGTAATCAGTGAGGAATGCAAGGCCCACACATTAAATTAGATGCAGACAGTGCGGATATATAACATACTATGCTGTCCAGGACAGACCCGTCAATTTGTACAACTGTGGACAAAGGATTTGCCTTCAAGAGAGGTAACAATAAACAATAACAGATGTAGTTCAGCAGCCACCAGTTACACCCTGTAGTCAAGGCCTAGGGGGACATTTATTACCTGTAATAATGTCTATGTATCTATCACATGTATGGACCCTAACCAACAAATGTCATGGAAGTCCACGATATGACTGGGATGATAGCAGGAATGCTAGCAGTATATTATGATAGGCCAATACCGAACAACCCCTAACCGTATCACAGCAGGACAAAGCCAGTCATATATGTGGAGGACAGAGACAGGAACACAGGGTCATACTCATAATATTGCTGTTACACACCCTGCACATTGCTGGTGTTACAGGATTCGATGCAACATACCCTTATGTGAGAATAACACATCAGGAACAGAACTGGAAGTAGCCATGTACTGATAGCAAGCAACAGACAGATTGCTGGTGATATATCTAGGACAAGACCTGTGTGGTGCACAGGCAAAAGCAAACAGATAATCCACTGGCCATCATGTGGATAGGCCCACTGTTGAGAGCTATACAGACAGACCGCATTCCATCCTAAACTACTATGTATACGCAAACACTGCAAGACCAGCAATATACAAAGCACATAACAACACAACTCACTCTGTCTGTAGGTCTGAAACAACCTAAGACTGTGTAGTTGTCCTGTGTCTGCAAGCCCCGCTGTAATAGGTAATGCAACCTGCCGTCTGTAACACTGCTGCTCACATACAGGAAGGATGTCCTCCATACAGGAAAGGTGAAGGGACAAAGCCCACATGAGTAAGCATTTTGTAGTACTGGGTTGCCATGATGATGGTTAACAGAATCACTACACAGCAGGCTGCACGCAGTCAGCAACTGTTGCACACTTATTGGTGCAGAGCCCATCACCTGATCATGTGCATCACCTACAAAAGCCATGCTGAAATCCATTCAAACCAACTCATTCACTCTACTGGAGAGGGGGAGAGAGAGAGAGAGACAGAGAAAGAAAGAGGAAAAAGGAAAAAAACAACAAAAAAAAGGAAATAAACAAACGTATACCACGGAACATGCACTGTGGGGAACACAGTACTACAGGCCACAACTGGGAAGGCGTTACACCCGTCCAAACACTAAAAGGTATGTAAAACACAACTGTATGTAAGTTAATGTAGTATGTGGTATAGATTAATAGGATGTATGATGTAGAATGTTTGATATGTGCCATCTGTAGTTGTCCCTGTAATGATGTCCCACTGAGCAACTGCTCTGTGCAATACTGTCTGTCCCTGTAAGCAGTGGGACATACTCGCCAACTGTGCAGATCAGCAATGAATGACAAAAATGTCAGCCATAATATCTGTGTATGTTATGTTAGTGTGGAGAATAGCTGCTGGTGGATGTACTGCCATCATGATAGACACATGGGTGTCAGTGCACACCACTTGCAGGACAGTCAAATGCCATAGGTGTGTAATAGGCATACCAACAATCTCACACCAATTACCACCCTAATGTTAGGCTGTGTTCACATGTGGCACCTGTCTGTGTTGCAGCAAGGCCGAACAGTGCAGCTGTGAATGAAAGACGGTTACAGAATGTGGACTGGATGTCTGAATGCACTCCACATATCTGTGTGATACAGACTGTGATGTGTATGAGTACAGATACAGACACTCATATAGACATAGGTATATCAACAATGTACAACATATATCTACACATATATGTACATAGATGTATATTTATACACATATATATATAGTGGCACTGACAATGGCATGCAGGTGAAATAGTCTGTAACAGGCCAGCAAAGATAAATGTCCCCACAGGGAGCATGGCTACAAATGCATAGCACAAAGCATGGCACATACACATAGCACAAAGCTTGGTACAATACAACATATGTCCAAATGGCAGGTAAGCAGCTGACATAACAATTGCAGGCTGCAAATGTGTTGTTGTACCTGATATGTGGGGGGAGACATATATGTGTATTAAGAACTATGGTAACCCTGCTGTATGGGTGGCTCAGACCTGTTTTCATCTTTATGTCTTCCAGGAATCATGTCGCATAGTCGCCTTCCCGCATACAGCACCAAAGAAATGGCTATCATCATCAATCACCCGGTACAGCACTATGTACTTCTTTTTGGCCAGACAGCCAACGACCAGCAGGAGAGGACCACTCTGTGGAATGAGCTAGTCCACAGGGTCAGTGATGTCGGACTGCAAAACTGCAGCTATGAGCAGGTCCAGCATCATTGCACCGACCTGCTTCACCATATACGTCGACGTGCAGCTGCTGTAAGGGGGGACCACATTGCAACATGGGGGCAACCCACCCATCCACACCTCACCCATGTGAAGGAGCTTCTCAGCAGCCTAGTGGCACCTGTCTGCCCGCAGCATCAACACCTGGCAGGGCACATCTTGGAGGTGGGTGCCAATGACACATCAGCTGAGGAGCGTGCAGGTAAGGCCCCAGGGCACATCAGTACACCATTTGTGTGCATGCATCTGCAGCTGTACAGGTACATCATACAAAACTGAGATGTCATATACTTTGTCTGCTGCTGTGTAGTAGTAATAAACTGTTGTGTAGAAGCTGTAATATTGTGTAATTCTACTGTTGATGTAACGTAATGCTGCACTCGCCTGTTATGAATGCCACAGCTGTGGCCATGACATCAGCTTTCTCGCACTCCTATGTAGGTCCTTCCAGGATACAACCACAGCAGCAGCCCGTAGCCGGTGAGTATGGTTCGTGTTCATGCATGATGATAAACTGGGCATGTAATAGCTATGGGCTATCCCACATGCACACGTCTAACACTCCTTCCCATACTGCACGCTGTACATGTTCACGTTTTGTTGCTGAGAAATGCGCTGCATCACAGTAGAGACCATGCTGGGGTATCGGAAGGGTACAACAGACACATGCAAGATAACTAACATCCTGTCAATGTGCAATGTATCTACAGGGGTGTGACATGTGGCAGGACACATGGCCTACAGTAGGGACATGTGTGACTCAACATCACCATGGCTGCAGCTGCACACAAGTAGGTTAAGTAAACATTGCAGGTGTAACTCTGACCCCATAGCACTCGTTACGACAGTGTGTGCACTACAAGGGATGTGCACATGAGTAGAACTTGCAACCATGTAGAGGTCTGGGACATGTGTAGGGCACCCCTCACAGCCATGGTAAGGTCTGCTGGTTGCCAGTGTAATAGTCATGTACTGGTCATACATGCACTGCTGATGTTGTGATATGTAATGCAGACATCAGGCATCCACAAGTGATAGCTGTTCACATACCATCCCAGGCATGTGATGCTACAACAAACAGGGGCTGTGAGCATTGGAGCTGACATAACTGACACAGTACTATAGATGCAGCAATGGTTACTACACCTGCGAGGTATGGTGCACAGTACAAGGCAGGATGTGGAACAGGCCACAGTAACACTTTGTACATGGGCGCAGTTTTAACACGGGGAGGGGCCATAACCTACCAACAAAGCCCATGCCTCACACACATGTATACTGCAGCTAGCATGATGTCACTATAGTTGCACTGCATGCTGTTGAGCCCCATGTGTAATGCATGTTGACAGAAGGCTAATGGGAGGACTGTGTGTACAAATGTTGTGCAACTCCACATGTAGGAGTGTGGGGTGTGCGTGTATGACTCGGATGTGTTCGTAAGTGCAATCGAGTGGAGTGTGGATGATGCATGTCAGGTGTGTGCATGTGTGTGTGTTTGTGTGTGTGAGTGTGTGTGTGTGTGTGTGTGTGTGTGTGTGTGTGTGTGTGTGTGTGTGTCCATGTATGCACAGTCGATAGTGGAATTGACCACATGGCGGTACTTCCCCTTGGGATTGTGTCGTACATGGAGTGAGACATGGGACACCAGGACAACCTGTCAGGTATGTGAACACAGGACAGCTGATAGCATAACAAGGTTTGTAGCATGGAGCATGCATTGGGAGGTGCAGTACATACCAGGTAGACACATCATATTGCCAGCAGCAGATAGGTAACCGGCTACCCACATATGCAGCACTATAAATGCAATGGGGAATTACCACAGCACTTCAGTGAGTGTATCCAGGTAGTACTGTTGTCCACATGGTGGGTCGCTTGTGCAGCAGATGTGGCATGGACTGAGCAAGACTGTAGTATGAGGCTCTGTTGTGTGACATATGTAGTAAATGTAGCAGCCCCAACCATATAGGGGACTTGTACACCATTACTGCCCATACACAGGGTAATACAGGGTGACAGCTGTGAGGCCATGTACAACCTACTCCACCCAGGTCAGGGAGGCGATGGAGTAACAGGTCAGGTGTGGTAACCACACGTGTAAACATGGAGAGGGATAATATGTTAATGGGCTGTAGTGATGCATGTATATTAGCAAGTGCCATGCTGGAAGGGGAACATATGTAACTGACTATGGGACTGTCTTCAAACTCAGGGAACGTGAGGTAGTAAGGTGGCAGTCAGTGTGAGTGTGTGTGAGTGTGCATACTGTTATGCACTGCTGTACAGGTCTTAACGTGTGTATTTGTTTCCCCACAGGTGGCAAGGTGGGTCAGGGTCCCTCCTGCATGCATACTGAGGTAGGTGTCCTTACAGATACCGATGATGATGAAGGTACAGGTAAGGCACAGGTGGGGTTGTCAGAGGCCGACACTGCGCCAACATGTGTCATCACCCTCCTAGCCAGCCTACGCCTGCACACAGTTACAGTGCCTCTACAAACCCCATCACATGTGGCCATAGCAGAGGGACAGTTGGAGCTTGGTGGCAATGGCCAGGAAAGTGTGGTGTCCATGCCAACTGTGTCGGGTCACAGTCAGCATAGCCGGATGTTCAGAAGACAACCACATCAGCAGATGTACCATGGTGCTAGTGGGAGGACCGCAGGTCATCCTGCCCCTGGCAGAGGCGCCACAACTGGTACCACCAGGAGCATGTTTACGGCCATAATGAAGGCACAGGCACTTATGGAAATGAACTCCAGACAGGTCCTGAGGCTGCAGAGGTCTGCTTTCGCAGCTGTAAGTGGCATCCTCCATGAACTTGCTGTTGCCTTCCGTGAATATACTGAGGTCATGGATAGACGGTGGGGTGAGATGGTTGGCCTCCTCGACCATGGTATGTCTGTGCTAGAATGTGTGCTGGGAGTGGTGCTATGTCCACGTGGATGTAGGCCAGAGACACCAGCAGCTGGCAGTCAACGTGGACGTGCCAGGACCCACAGCCACTCCCGTAGTAGAAGTACCAGCCCCAGCACACCACAGGGGCTGCTGTCCACACCACACCACAGCAGACCATGTGCACATGACCCTGTCCAGGCCCAGGCAGGACATGGTTCCAGCGGACATATGCCATCATCAGGGGAGAGTAGCACCTTAAGGTCTGTACCTGCACATGCCCATGGAACCCCTGGCAGGCACAGTCCGCGTGTCCAAGGCCGGAGGCACTGAACTGCACACCCTGCCAGGTATGGTCTGCAGCTGTCCAACATTACCCGTGCGGGGCATCCACATGGCAGAACTGTGTGTATGCATACCCACACACTATGCAACCACACTTAGGGTGACCCCATACCATAACACACCACATCACCACGCCCCAATCAAGGAACCACACCCCTCACCCACACACATGGTGACACATGTTTTGACCACCATCAGCCTCTGGCACACCTGCAATATACCCTGTGCATATGATGATACCTATGCCACATACCTGTCATCCATAACATCGATACAGGGACATGTTAACATGGTTCTGATGCACACAGTGACTGTAATGGGGTGCTGCAATGTACCACAGTGTAGAATGTAGTCAGGGATAATGTGTACAGCATACATGTCAGGTAGTGTAGCCATGCAGCTAGGATGACATACACACACCCTGTGCATATGATGATACCTGTGCCACATTCCTGCCATCCATAACACATTGCAGGACAGGCAAACATTGTTCTGCTGCACACCGTGACTGAGATTGAGTGCCACAATGTATTGTAGTGTAGAATGTAGTCAGGGGTAATGTGTACTGCATACATGTCAGGTAGTGTAGCCATGCAGCTAGGATGCATCTCAGCTGTTGGTAACACCAATTGATATCCCCATACTGTCATCCATTTGTGCTGTGGGCATACATGTGTCAGCAGGAGATGGTGCGCAGTCATATTCCACAGAGGTATGTCAGTGTGGTGACACCATAGCCGCGACATATGTGGTGTACAGTTGCACATATGCCACAGATATGTATAACAGCTATTCGCCATGCAAACATGACCGGTGGCCTGCTGATACAGGTATAATCTGCACCCTTATGTCAACCCATACACATACATCCTGACTTGGCGACACTGTGTCTAGACACCAACCTGGGTATGTAGTGCTACTGAACTGTATGGTGAGGTGTGTACCAGGTCACCTGCTACATGCAGACTATCCACAGGCACGTACAATATGGTAATGGGGGATGTAATGTTTGTACATGGTGAATACATAGTGTGTCATACCATCATATACACATTGACCTAAACATAAAGGGTAGACACACATCTTAGAGACCTGGTTGTATAGTTGCTAACTAACTAGTCCATGTGTCCAATGTGTTACAGGTAGGCTGCACACAGCACATGTGTAACTGGGCTGTATCCTGTTATCAGTTACCTGTATGAGTGATGGTGACATTGGCCACCTGAGAGTGGTATGTGGGCAATATACCAGGTGTACCATGGTGTAAAGACAGTGTACACATCACCCACATACTCCACTGGATATTGTGCATGCTAAAACCCATCTAGATACTCTGACGTACCCACTATCACACAGTGGCCATGACGCCAAAACAACCCCATTGCATATCACAACAGAGGTACCACAGGGATATGCATGTGATGCACACACCACAGGCATAATAGGGTGCTGCATTGCATTGCCACACCTATGGATGACAACAACAATATCCATACTACTGTGTGGCAATTGTGTATTGTAATAGGAGTATGTGGACTTGGACTGGTGTACCCTACAGATATGCACACATGCACATATACACACATGTGGCAGACCTGAATGGGATTCCCATGCCTACCAACCCATTAGTGAAACATTGTTGTGTTGGTACTGCAAGGCACATGTAGCTTTTAGGGAGTGGAGTGTAACAGGCTACATGTTACGTTAATGGGGTTGAGAGGCACCAAACACTATACGAGTCATACGAATAGGCATCCCCCCTCAGCCAAACATGTCTGCCCTGCAATACACTACCAAGCATTGGTAATCCCATAACCAGGGCCAGTGGCAACGTGGGCACATGATGTTACCTGTACTACATCCCACCTGTATGATGTCAGGCTGTTATTGGTAATATATCATGCAGTACGTTCTAGCTCCCATGGGAAGTGTATTATGTAGATGCCATCAACATTACCAGGCTTCAGATACACAGACACAGATATGCAGATACAGGTATACATATACATAATTATATATACATATATATATATATATATATATATATATATATATATATATATATATATATATATATATATATATATATATATATATATATATATATGTACATATACATGTGACTACACATACACATGCAGTTATATGTACAGTATGAAACATAAGCAGTAGGTGCACCCAATATGGAACTGTCACTATGCCTACAGTTGACCCCTGAATGACTGGACATTGTATGTGCCATCCATACAAATGACAATTTTTGCCTGTAACATACACGAAACAACACCCACAGGTTTGCTGACATGGTAACCTGTCATAGTGTACTATTGCAGTTCTACATGCCATGCCATATAGCTGTTCAGGCACTGACAACTATATCAACAGAGTGATGCTGCAGTGGACCAGTTACACTCATATAATAGGTTGGAAAGGTTCACAGCTGTTGCTGTCCAGGCCAAGCCATTCACATTGTACAATAGGAAAGACACACTGGGCCACAGGATACCTAACAATCGACAGTATGTACTCCAGGTGTGTAGTTCAGCAGCCTCTATCTACACACTGTACAAACACAGTAGGTGGTATAGCCGTCTTATGACCACATGGGTTGTAACTGCTACATAACTTGGCATAACTGACACCATCAGATGCACACCAACACACAGAACAGTTTGTATGGCAGGGGGAAGTAGTCCTGCAGTACCCAGATCCATGACAGTAATGTGTCTATAGGTGAAGTATGTGGTACTGTACATTCAGATACCTTAAGGCAGCTCAGCCTTGATAACCCCACATTTTGCAGCAGCCTAGGTCTTTTTTGGTGTTCCCCCTAGACTCAATTATACAGGGCCATATACCACTGTTACATACACTGGGCTCTGCAGTGCATGAGGGCACACATGTATTGTGTAGGTGGAGCCCACACATTTATGGCCCCAGCCCCACCATATGTGTGGGGGTTACAATAGCAGTGGACTGATGGCAGACATGGCAGTGTGTTATACTCCCAGCCCACTATGGATCAACCACCAACAACATGACATATGTGCACAGCTTGGTATGTAGGTGATGGACAGAGGCTGGAATACAGGCACATATGTGGACAACTATTGCTATACACTACATAAGGTGCAGGTGTTACAGGATAGTCTGTAACATACCCTTAGTCAGGGAATTGCTGATATGGATGGCCATGGATGTAGCCATGTACTGGTAACTTGCAACACACACACTGCCAGTGTATTATCTGACACAAGACCTGTGTGGTGGACAGACAAGACATGATAGGCACAGCTCTGGCTGGCATGAGTGTAGGCCCACAGTTGTGTGCTATGCAGATGGACTGCATTCCATGGCAAGCTAGCATGTACACCCACACCCTGTAACATCAGTACTGTACAATGCATAACACAACTCCACTCGCAGTCTGTACTTCCTGATCCTCCTACAAATATTTGGCTGCCCTGAGTGTGCCGGTTCTCCTGTATGGGGTATTGCTACATGCTGCTGGTAGCACTGCTGCCCACACATGGGACGGATGCCCATCACACAGGAGATGTAATGATACCACGCACACATGATGGGGCGATCAATAGTCGGTGGTTGCCATGGCAGTGTTAAATGGGTGCAGTACACATGTGTAATCATATATCTGGCTATCTGGATATGTAAATGTATATATATTCCCACCATAGTTCCTGAACATGAAGTGTATGCCAACCCCAGCCGGTATGTTCCCAATGTCGTAGTTGCAGGGGATGTCAAGTATCTCTAGCAGGTATACTAGTAGGCTATTGCTACTGTCATTGGGATTGTCTTCACAGACATGGTGTGTGTGGCAGGTCACATCTGCTCATACCATGTGTGCCATTGGTTACTGAACTACATCCAAAGGACATCAGTGTACAGTACTGCTGCTAGCATGTAATGCCGCTGTGGACTGCAACAGAGATATTGGCCAATATATGTAGGGGTCTGACACAGTCTATACATTCCAGAGGTATACACATATGCCCTTAGTGCTACACATGTGTACCATGCCTGACAATATGGATGTGGATGGCCATATAGATGGGTATAACACATGACGACAGGTATATAATGTTCACCATAGGTCATGCATTCACACACCCCTCCCTGGCCTGTAACGGTATGACCACTGGTACAGGGGTGCCATGGCCACATACTGCACAATAGGTATTGACATACATCTGCACTGCATCCCACTGCCCTGTCTGACATACATGACTGTTAGGGGAGGTCCAGCAGTGGGACATCTGGCTAGTATCTGCACAAGACATCCCACTGGGTAGGTACACTTAGCTGCTAGGCATGTCACAATCCACTGTGCAGGCTGCAGTCAGACTGGCTCAACACTGGCCTACACCTCTCAAGGGGGAATGCACATGTACCTGCATATACAGCAGGCTCCACAGGTATGTCACAGCACAGGGTAGGATACACCTGTGTGACAGTGCATATCCACAACCAATGTGAACACAGTCACAGCCACATATGGTTAGCTAGCATGGTATGACAGCATATGGACTATGTGTTTGACACCATCCTCATATGTGCCACTCACAGACTGCCCTACATATACTGGCCTGCTACACAGTTTGGTCTGGTGGCTGTCTGTGGTATGGGACACGTGTATTTATGCCCCTACAAACATGTACGCCACTACAGTACCATACAGTGGGGCAGCATGCAACATCTGAAAGTAGGGGAACTAGAACAATGTCATCTACCACAGTCTGTACACAGGCTAAGGTACATATCAACACTACACACACTGTCAACTTTCACCATAGGTACGCAGACCTCAGTACTGTACGAACATCCTCAGATTGGTCAAGTAATGTAATGTAATGTAACCCCTACTGTACATAATATGTGTAGCAGTCAGATATATCCGTGGCTTGTTCTCAGATATGATGCCACAAAGTATGGTGTACAGCACATATGCACCACTTCATGCATGACATATGTACAAAGATTGACAGAGGTGTGGCTGGGAGCACATACACAGGGCCAATATTGACATGTTGCTGTGATGACCACATACATTTACTGTCGTTACAGGGCTGTTGCAACATATGTCCTTTGAGGGATATGATGTCTGTGACTACCACAGCTTTCTCCATCTACTGACTGCAATTCTCAGACTACCTTCAGCAGTCGACAGCTGGATGCTCCGTGGGTGACACATGCAGCCATGGACACAATACTGCCCAGGCTGCAGATGACCCTGCAGATGGAGATTCCCCATCAACAGGGAAATGACATGGCAGATAATGAGACATGTACATCAGCCATATCCACACAAACACTGTGAAAGCAACATTACTCAAAATGCATTATAGTGGCACTTACAGGCTATAGTCAGGTCAGGCACAGCCACCTCCCATTTGATGCACTGTTTCCACAGTGTATGTTGTTATAGGTACACCACAATCCATCTGGGATGCTGTTTGGCACACAACAAATCTAGTTCCTGCTCACAGTGGATGACAAGGGCAAACACCACCATGATATTCCTGGGTATTGGAGTGTGTTTCCATACAATTGGTGATGGGGATGTTACCATAGCTGTTTCACATGCAATCAGCTAGGGAAGGGCTGCAATTCATGCAGAGGCCATCAGATGATCATGAGCATTACTTACATTACACATGCTGCTGCCTAAGCAAAGCAGGTGTAGGTCTCCACGTCCACCTGAGAGGGGGTGGGGGACACAGATAGAGGCTAATAGGTGTCAGGGAGGGAGGGTAAAGTGAGACATGGTTGTGACACACACCTTGCAGCACAGGGTATCAAACCCCTGATGACTATGTAGTGCTAGCACAGTTTGCTGCAATTATTGGATGCGCCACATGGGATACCTGTTGTGGAGCACTCAGAACATATATGTGATGGTGAGTGACATCTGCAACAGGGATACAGTAGCTGTATGGTAAGTGACATACACATGCCTGTTGGCATGAATAGGTGCCAGTGTCAGCACAGCCACACTCTCACAAGGACACACACACATTGACACATGTGGCAGGGCCAGGTGTCCAACTCATCAGTTGTGAGATTGTTACATCACATCATTGTGCAGGTATCCCATGCACCACACAGGACATAAGGGGGGGCTGTACGGGTGAAGGGTATGGGAAGGTGTTTGACATCAGACAACATGCTGCAGTATGCCCATGGGGGTTGTAGGGAGTGTGGATGTGAACATCTGCAGCATGCAATACACACACAAACACACAGGGTGCCACTACTGACATGCATGTGTGTATGTCTGCACAGGTGTGTGGTGTTTGACTGCACCAGACGGCTGTCCATGGCTAGGCGATGGGTGTACCTTGGCATCAGGCCACATGATGATGGTCTGCATTGTGGCTCAGGGATGTAGTGTCTGCATTTGCCCACACAGGTGGGTATTGTATCTGCCATCCAGTCATCTGGGTGACTACTGTGTGTGGGCAATTCTGTGCATCGCTTGCCATGTCTGTGTTCCTTTGTCCATGACATGGACTGCGTCTGGGATGTGCACACCTCCCACATGCATGTACAGTGACATGTGGAACTGTACTAGAGATGTCCGGCCCATGTTGTGAACACAGATTATCATCAGATGTGCCAGTCCTGCCCCCTTGTGGCAGGAGCTGGTAATGGCCAGCAGCTTTACCCTGCATCTACATGGTGTGCATGCTATCAGCATTCCTTGGTGTTAGTGGCATCTGTCTATACGGGCATGTTGTCAGGCATTGTATGTCTGTTGTGGGTCACATGTGATGGCACCACAGCTGGTACAGTTGTCCATTGGAGAACATGGGGGAGGTGCACTGTCTGCACGTATGTGCATATTGGACAGCTGGACTGTGTGTCATGCCCTCTGTGGCCCACCACTGTCACTCCATAGTTACTATCAGTGGCCAATGTGCAGTGTACTACTCACATATTGGCTGTTACCTAGGCATGTGTGTGTGTGTGTGTGTGTGTATGACACATGGGTTGAGAGTGTGCTCTGGGTAATACTGGGGTTGCTAACTGTGATTGCCTGGCCTTGATGTCACATATCTGGGTATGGCTCAGCACCCTGGCCTCTCAGCCATATCACATGTGTTATCCCTGTGGACATTGTAATATATAGTATGGCCACCATATAAGAAAATGCAAAACCCACTTCACATTGGCCACAGGTGTCACACCAACCTCTACACAGGATATGGGTTACAAACATACACTCACACACGCACACCTATCATGTTTGGGAGTAGAACCCCTACCTAACTAGTGTATGACATTATAGCACTACGCAGTAATAGTAAGCACCACAGATATTATTGGGGTAGTCTTTGCCCAAAAGTGTATTTCACACTGACTGACATCAGCAGGTTTACCAAAGTATGGCTTTGAAATGACTGCGAGAGACTAGCCTAAAATGCATTGCTCCCTACACAGACAATGACACACACAATACATCTGGAACTGCCATGTGTGGGGATGGAACCCAACCATGTATCTAATTCACCTCTACAGCAGTACGCAGTTACAGCAAGCACTACAGAGATTACTAGACTACAGCTTTCCCAGGGGAGTATTTCTAGTTGGGTGACATCAGCAGCCTTGCCAAAGTTGGGTATGTGAAATATATGGGGTGTGAATAACCTAAAAGCATTGCTATCTACACAGTCAGACATGCACGCATACACACACAGTTGGCAGGTTGGGGGCTAGAACTCCCAACTAACTCCTTAATCACACTACGGCCATACGATGTTATGGGATGTGTTATGGTGATTACTTGGCTGTGGTTGTCCGAGAGGTGTATTTCAAGTTGCATGACATCAGCAGCTTTGCCAAAGGAGGGTATTCGACTTGTAAGGGTGTGAGTAGCCTAAAAACCATTGCCCTCTACACAGTCAGTGACAGACACACACACACTTGCCACATCTGGGGTTTGACCTCCTACCTAACTACATTATCACACTACAGCAGTACGCCGTTACAGCATGTGCTACAGAGATTACTCAGCTACAGCTCTCCCAGGGGAGTATTTCTAGGTGGGTGACATCAGCAGCCTTGCCAAAATTAGGTAGGTGAAATATACGGGGTGTGAGTAACCTAAAAGCATTGCGCTCTACACAGTCAGACATGCACACATGCTCACACAGTTGGCAGGTCAGGGACTAGAACTCCCAACTAACTCCTTAATCACACTATGGCCATACGATGTTACGGGATGTGCTATGGAGATTACTTGGCTATGATCATCCCAGAGGTGTATTCCAAGTTGCATGACATCAGCAGCCTTGCCAAAGGAGGGTATTCGACTTGTAAGGGATGTGAGTAGCCTAAAAAGCATTGCTCTTTACACAGTCAGTGACAGACAGATATACACACACACAGGCTCCCACACGCACTAGTTGCCACATCTGGGGTTTGACCTCCTACCTAACTACATTATCACACTACAGCAGTATGCAGTTACAGCATGCACTATGGAGATTACTGGACTACAGCTCTCCCAGGGGAGTATTTCTAGGTGGGTGACATCAGCAGCCTTGATAAAGTTGGGTATGTGAAATGTAAGGGGAGTGAGTAACCTAAAAGCATTGCTCTCTACACAGTCAGTGAGAGACAGACACACACATGAGCAGTGACACACACTCCCACAGTTGCCATGTCTGGGGTTAAAACTCCTACCTAACTAGTCTATCACACTACAGCAGTACACAGTTATGGGACACACCACATAAATTACTGGCCTACAAGTCTCCCAAAGGTGTATTTCACATTGGATAACTTCAGCAGGCTTGTCAGGGTACCGCTATGGGGTGGCCAGTGTGTGCATGGCCCATACACCATTCATGTAGGGGTGACACGCCACAGACAGCCACACACAGGGTCATATGTCACAGGTGCGTGTTTAGGACAACTAGCTGCCTATGTCCTTGTACAGCCATGTTGCACAGCTGGCACATGGACCACATAGTCTGTGATGCTGACAGGTACTGGTCGCTAGTAACTGCAGCGTGTGACATCTGCAACTGATGTGTTTGGGGCCCTTTGGCTGTGTGCTCGGTGAGACAGGCATGGATGGCTCCTTGTCATGGTCACCCTCTTCCACACATCTATATCCATCTACCTTTGGTGTATTATGGTGTGTTGTCCTTACATATATGTCTGTATTCCTATCCACTGTGTGTGCAAGGCATGAGTGGTGCATACTGACATGTGTCTGCCGTAACTATTGCAACCGCTGGATATGTCTGGTCTACTGGTGTTTGCATACATGGCCTTCATGTGTTTGTGTGTGAGCATGCTCAGTATGGCCTTTCAGTATGTTGATGACTGACATTGCCTTCATCTCTCTGTGTGTGAGCATGCCTAATAAGGACATCTGTTATGCATGTGTGGAGCATGTCCGGTGGTTTGTACTGCACATCTGACCTTTGTGTTGTACACCGACTGGTAGCATGCTGTGTCTGCAGGGTATCCACTGATCATTTGGCATTGACTGTTGCAACATGTCTTCATAGTGGGGGGTACACCTGACTATTTTTATGTTTCTACACAGGATTGGGGCGGCACACCTGACTGTTACTGTATTACTATGTGAGGTGGGGGTGCACAGCTGTCAGCTGTACACATTTGCTAGGACTGTACTGGTATGTCCTGTAGTCTGATTCTGTCAGTGGTCTTACCCATCATGCTGGCTACGCCATACCGGTGTACTTCATTTGATTGCATACACATTAGTTTCTGACTTCCTAGCTGTCACAACTGACATCCCACTACCTGGCCTGCTGTGGTCTGTCCATGTAGGCTTGGGTGGGGGTCACCCATACCCCTCATTCAGTGGCCATAGTACGGCATTTGTTTGTGTTTGTCTACACCTGTCCTACTGGCTGTGACTGTTGTTCGGTATGTGACCCCCCCCCTCCTGACTGGCATGTGTGAGTCACTTATCCTGTGGGTGTCCCAGTATTGCTGGTGGTGCTGCAGGGCTGCCTATGTTGGATGCACATAGTACACTGCCTACACATGGTTAGGCACAGGTAGTGTAATGTTTGGCATCACTTTTACTGTATGTGAGAATCAGAGAGAGGTGCTATTCCCTGGGTCCCTCCCATGTCAGTGCATGCGCTATGTGTTGCCTCTTTGCCAGGGCCAGGGCATACTGGGCACACCTCCTTCTGCCTATTGGGGCAGGCACAGGTTGTTCCTCCTCTGAATCACTCTGTGCCTGTGCAGGCCTTGGCATTGGTAGGGAGCTATATGGCCCTGCCCCTTGCTGCTCCTGCTGCAGCTGTTTCCACAGGATCATATCGTGTAGCATGGCACATACAAGGATGATTTGGGTACATGTAGTTGGTGAGTACTGCAAGGCTCCACTGGATGTGTCCAGGCACCGGAACCATGACTTGAGCATCCCAAACACACTCTATTATGATTCTTGTTTGTGTGTGTGTTTCTGATGGGTGTCATCAGCCATGGCTCCAGTGCGTATCCAGCATCCCCCACTAGGTGACCATGTGGGATGTCCCCATTGGCAAATTTCTGGTACAGCTGCATCAGATGCCAGATGTGAGAATCTTGATAACTTCCAGAGCAGCCAGCACACATGTTCAGTATTATGCCCTGGGCATCGCACACAACCTGGCAGTTGATGGAGGGGAAGCCCTTGCGGTTGTTGTAGACCCTACCCTGCTCACTGGGTGGTGCTTTGATGCATATGTGCGTGCAGTCTATTGCACCCACTACCTCAGGGTATTCTGCTATTTGGTGGAAGAGACACATACTGCTGGCCAACACCTCACGGCTGAGGGGGAAATATACATGCTCACCGACATGCGCTGCCATGGCATCCAGGAACTGGTGGAGTACCTTGGATGCTGATGCCTGTGAGATCCCCATCATATCCCCAGTTGACCTTTGGAAGGTACATGTAGCTAATATTCTTAGACCTACACATACCTTCATTTCCACTGGGATGGGTTTCCCTCTGTCAGTTCTGTATGTCAGGCATGGACAGCACAGCTCAACAATCTGCTGTAGGAGGTCCCTGTCCACCCTATAGCGCTCCACTATCTCCAGCTCATGTAGCCCTTGGTAGGTCACCCTGAGTTTGTACACTCTTCTCCATTTCCTCACTGTGGGTTGGTCAGCAGCATTCCCATCCTCACCACCCTCAGCCTCTTCCACAAGTTGTATGATAGCAATTGCAGCCCCTAACATTTTTCTGTTGTGAGTGTCAAAAGTTCCCTGCTTGTTTACACCGGTGGTGTAGGGTGTGGGAAAAACCGAAGGGGTAGGTGTTTGCATAGTTTATAGTGGCGTTCTGTGCTGGGCTAGTCTGCTGCCTGTGTAATTGGCAGTTTATAGTGGCGTTCTGTGCTGGGCTAGTCTGCTGCCTGTGTAATTGGCTGGTTCCAATCCGTTAAACCTGACAGCGAACCTAGTACCCCTTGATTAACTTCCTACTGCTGCTTTCCCTTCCCATTGCCCTTCTGATTCATCCCGGGGGCACGCCACGCAATCAGTGTACTGCAATGTGCACACTGCTGCTATCTCCTGGGTTCACTTTCTTTATCTTCCTGTAGATCCCGTTTTGCAGCATGCACACCCGCTAACACTGTGTCATACGTGCTGGGCAGGTTTAGACACACCTCCTGGTTTTGCTGTCCTAAGCTGGATGCAACCCTGAGCCACAGGGCTCCAATCCACTGACAGTATGCCTGACACTCCCACACATGATGTCACCTACCTCCTAGACTTGCACTTGGCTAGTCATACACATACACTGTTTGGACCTGTCTCAAATGCTGGGGAAAACCGGGATTCACTATCATTCCATTCATTTGCATAGAATTGCCTAATAATGCATAGTTACATGTGTCACACTGTGCCTCCTCCCTTAGCAACCACTACTCACTGGCCAGGTTGTCTTTTGCCTGCCATTGACTTGCATGGCGGAATACTGATTTTAGTTAGACTGTTTTTTTTTTAGGTTTATTTTCTTATTTCCCCACCGGTCCCGTTTGCGCGCCGCTGCCCTATGCTTCAACGGATGTGATCATCGGACATATCATAAAAGTTGTATTTTGTACATTTGGCATTGTTTGCAATGCCAATAGCCTTCTACTTGTCCATTTGCATGCTTCCTCAATGCTATGCAGCCTTTATTTGGAGCTGTCATAGCTCTGTTTTGGAGTTTGCAGTACTGTACTCGGTTACTAACCGAGTACATTTCTGCATATTACGCTAGTTCTGCACACCCTGATTCCTGCTTCCTGGATGGCAAATTTACCTCATTTGCATGGTTTTCACCTGCAAATGGGGGTGATTTGCGTACGGGGGCTGGGGATGTGCAGCACTAGTGCTACAGTGCTCACGCACATCAGACGTGCACGTACGTGGATCGCTCGGCCGCCATGTTGGCAAAATTTCATATAACACTAATCATGCATGCCGTGCAAGCTTTTGAGAATCCGGGGGACTATCATATGTTCTTTTCCATATCCAGTCTTCCCCTTTTATAACATACCCCTCATTGCTTCTCTCTTCATATATATAAAATTACCTGCATTCCAAAAATTGTATCCTGCCCTCCCAACTCCCCACTGCCCTATTAATTCTCTTTGTGTATTTCCTTCTGTTTATTTCTCCTTCTCTGTTTAATTATGTCCTGCACATGCCCTTTTTCTCCTACTATAGCTGTAGTAAGAGTAACAATGTGATTCTGGCCACCTCTTAGATAGTATTCACATAGTATTCATTAAGTAAATTTAATGGAAGCACTGTGCTTTCTAGTGTTTGCTGACAGGAAGAGCCATGATCTATTACGAGTGCTGTATAGGACCTAATGTTATGCACCCATGGCACTTTAGGAGCTAAGAATGCTACCAATGCATTAGTGCACTTTACATGTTCTTCTCACTCTGCCCTGCTCACAGCAAGTCAGCTATGCAAGTTGATGCACTTGTTCCATTCTATAGGTGCTAATTATATGTCAGAGCTGGGTAGGGCTGTTCTGAAAAACTTTGCTTCATACTCATGTATAATAAGCATTTTTCACACTGTGCAATGGTGCCTTCATTTGCAGGCCATATGCAGCTGCAAAGTGCAACTCTATGAATCCCATCCTGGTCTAATGAAGAGATACATATTTCTTTGTGACATTAGAACCTCAAGCAAAAATTTTTTTCAGGATTTCAGAAGTCTTAAAGGGATGGCCAGAAACAAGGCTTGAGTATAACTATGCCCATTTTATGGAATGTACTACTTACATTTCAAACCAGTGATACATCAAGGGAATAACTGTTAATGAAAAACAAATCAGTGTAAATAAAACACACTAATCTCTAGTTCAGATTTGCATACTACTCACTTGCTATCTCTCTTATGAGGCACAGCTGACTCCTAGAGTGTCCCTGCAGACAACTGCCACTATCCATAGAGTTTTCAAGGCAAAGAGGGGAATGAGTGCCAGGTCTTTCTTCTGTATCACACATGCACCCATTCACACCTAAGGACAATTTAGTGTCCCAAGTGCATCAACTGCACATGTTTAGTATGTGGGAGGAAACCAAAGCACTCAGAGAAAGCACACATGAAGTAGAAAAAAAGCAGACTCCACAATGTTGAGAAGATTTAATAAACAAACAAAACAAAGCTGTTGGACAAAAGTCCTTATTCAGTGTTTATAAAAAGACTAAAAGAGCAATCATCTTTTTAAATGATATAAAACTCATCACATGACACTGTCCAACCTATCATAAAGCATCAATTACAATTTAAAACTAAAATATCTAAAACCATTAATTAGAAAATATTAATTATGAAAAAGTAAAAATAAAACATCCCTTATTTCTACTATATTTTCTGCTGTTTAGTTTTCAAAACTGGTTTCAATGTTACTTGTTTATTTAAACCAGGATACATGTCAACCTGTAGTCGCACAATCCATTCATATTCTTTTCTGTCCAACTTATCAACTAAATCACATCTAATGTTTGAGAATAAAATATCTATAACTCTGAAAAGGAACTGATGGGAATCATTACTTTCCTGTATATATTGGGCCAGGGAATTTGTAACCACCCTTCTATGTATGTCTAACCTATGCTCTATAATCCTATCACATAGTCTTCTTGTGGATTTCCCAACATAAAAACTCAAACACTGCTGACAAGTAGCTAAATAAATCACATAAGAGGTGTTACAAGTAGCTGCACAATGAAACATATATTTCTTTCCACTAACAGGATGTACAAATTCAGTAGACTGAATAATACTAGAACAACAAGAGTAATTATAACAGGGAAAAGTTCCCTTCTTATTAAAATTAGCAGCACACCTATTATTAAAGGTAAAATCTTTATAACATAAAGATTCTTCAAGCTTTCACAATTTCTATATGTAAAAAGAGGTTTTGCAGGAAGCCATTGTTCATGGCCAGGTATGGCCTTCAAAATATCCCAATTACTTCTAATAATCTGCTGAATAGGTTTGCTGGCTCTACTGTAGGTCCTCAAATACAGCAAAGGTTGGGTTGTGTCAGCATGGTCTATATCAGGAGAGATATCATCATGACTAGAGAAGTATGGTCTGGCTTCTAAGTCCCTCATTGCCATTACCTCACTCCTGGTCATTTCTATTTCACTAGGATTATAACCTCTCGTTAAAAACTAATTTGTCATTTCTTGCATCTGTTTATAGCAGACATCAGACCTAGTATTTAGCCTACTCACTCGTAGGTATTGGCTCTTGGTAATATCTTTAAAAGTATGCTTGGCATGCATACTGTTCTTGTGAAGATATTTATTCACATGCACATCCTTTCTATGAATTCAAGTATCTAGTCCCTGATCTGTTACTTGTAAATTGACATCCATAAAATGTATTTCAGATTCTGAATATTTCATTTCAAATTTCAGAAAATCAACCGTATGGTTCAAGTAAACAAAAAATTTATCTAGTTCTTCACTAGTACCCTGCCAAATAAAAAAATATCATCCACAAAACGTTTATAAAAAAGGATGTTAAAGGCGTATATATTGTTCTGACCAAATATATTAGCTTCTTCCCATTTACTTAAGGTCAGATTTGCATAGGTGTTCGCTATTGCAGTACCCATTGC
Organism: Protopterus annectens; assembly: GCF_019279795.1. Lineage (NCBI taxonomy): Eukaryota > Metazoa > Chordata > Ceratodontiformes > Protopteridae > Protopterus > Protopterus annectens. The sequence continues at coordinate 102,880,596 of NC_056736.1, forward strand.
TACTCCTGATATTTGATAGTATATCTGTTTATTAAAAATAAAAATATTATTTTCCAATACCAACTCTAAGAGCTAGCAAAAGGTTTCAATCTGTCTAGTTAAATACTGACCATGTTCATGGAGAATTTCCCTTACCTGTTCAATCCCATAATTTTTAGGGATGATGGTAAAAAGTGATTTTATATCTAAAGTCACTAACAGAAAATGATTATCAATAGTACAATTGTACTAGCCATATAACTGAGTTAAAAAATCTCCAGTATCTTTAGGGGGTCGGCAACAGAGCCCTTGTCAATATATCTGCAAAACGTATTGAAAGTATTTTTGAAATTTGTACCTAGCTATATTAAAGATACTGGAGATTTTTTAGCTCAATTATATGGCTGGTACTACATCATCTATAGAGGAATTTGAGTCACTTTACTCACAACTGGCACTGCAGACCTGTAGAAGTATGTATTAGTAGCATGTGTATTAATATCATCTGCGACTTCAGTAATGCTCTGTTTTTCTCTCTCTCCCCATCCCTTATCTTCTTTAATGTTGTTGTTGTGTCTTTCAGCTTATCCCAGTTAGGGGTCGCTGCAGCGGAACTCCGGTCCGCTAATGTTTGGTAGTGGATTTTTATGTGCCGAGTTACCAGCCCTGATGCACAACCTTCAACAAAGGCACGCCCATTCACATATGCCTCCACACAGAAGATGCTCTAGCTGAGAATTGAACAGGACAACGTCTTGCTGTGAGGCGACAACGCTACCGCAGCACCACTACCGTGGCCCTTATCTTCTTTAATGTATTAATGTTATATACTAGTATGATTTAATATTAATATATTCTGTTAAACTAACTGTTTTGTTTCCATTATGGGTTATTTCATTCTGGTTTGCTGTTGACATACTTACTGTTATGTTATGTAATGCTGTCCACATAATATAGTTTAATATGTATTTGGATTAATCAATATTATGTTCCATTATGTTAATACTAACATTGGTTTGGTTATTACTAACCTTAACTTATCTTTATATCTAATTTACTACAGCCCAATAAGGTAGGTGGGTTCCAGGTGATCCACCTACCTTTGCTCCTCCGGCAAGTGGCACCTGGGCCAAGCACATCTGGGACCCAGCCTGGTGGTGTCCCCTCTGCTGCCCCTGCACTATCTGCAGCATCAGGTAGTTCTGCCCCTCAAGACAGGGCTCGATCCCATCTGGGAGGGGTGATGGAGGGGTTGTTGTCACCCACGATGACCTGTCAGATTTGGTAAGCAGGATTGTGTACCATGGTTTTGGATGCTGTCTGCACAGGATGGAGACCATGCTGGCCACCCTGGTGAGGTACGCTCACCCCGGAGCCCAACCTCCACCACTGCCACCCCAGGGGCAGAGTAGGACCAGTGCTGATATTCCCATGGGTGGGGACTTGAGTCACGCTGCTACCTTGTGGAGGTACTTGAGACTGGGATTCCAGAACACCCTCCCCATCCAAGGTTTTCACCACCCTCTTATGTCACACACCACCCCTGTCTGTTGTCTTGTCTACCTTGTCTGTTTGCAAAAGCTTCCTCACCTTCCCAACTTACCTCCCCCACATGTACCTATGTCCCTTCCCCAACATTCCACTCTCACCTTAAAAAAAATGGGCACCTGTCCCACAAAAAAAATATTGTCCTGTACATACTTCTCCATTTTGCATACATGTCGACTGGACACACGTAATTTGGACCAGTTGGCTTTACAATGCAGTTATGTTGTCCTCACCTTTCTCTATGGGTGTGACAGTCCAAATTCATCTACAAATTCTATCAAAGTACACAGTTGTTTCTGTACAAGAAATGGATAGCTATGCTTCTTCCCTACACCCTTCCTGCACATAGCTACCTACCTTTCACTATGTTTTTCACTCTGCTTGTACCCCATTTCACCACTGTGCTATCTCCCTTTTTTCTTTTCTTTAAAGATTTTTTTGTGTGACCCTAAGCAACACAGTCACTAAGCTCAGCTAAATGGAGCTGTATTAACATATGTTTTAAATGGTAATAAATGCATACAAAATAGACACCTGTCCCCTATTTCGACCTTGAGACCATCACACCTGCAGACCACTGCATTAACCTGCCATGCCACACAGCTGTTAATTAAAATAGGTGATTTGAGAAAAACATAGTAACTGCAAGTTATCATAATTAAGCATGTGTAAGCAGAGCTGTGCCTCATGCCACACCATGCAAAGTTGCTGAAAAAGTAATGGATAAACTGGGAGTGTAATTTCCAGTCTGCTACAAATACTAATGGATGTAACTGAGGTCTTTAGCACCAGGTAAATGGAGACTTTTATCAACAATATGTACAAGTACACCTGCTACAACATTTTTGGCAAAAGACATGCTCATATGGGACTCTGGTGGAGAAATACATCCCTATAAAGCCAAGCGCATAATAATGGATATAATGGAAGCATGTCACAGACTGTATGTGTGCACTTATACCTTCACAAATACACATGTGGTAACAGTGAATCAGTAGCTCAGTCTGTTACATGCTTTGCAAACAGTAACATTTGCCACACATAGTCCTGGGTTCAAATCCAATGTGTTGCATTTAAATGACATTATTGTGAAGCTATCAATGAAAGACACAGTCATGCACTCTGTATCCACACAATGCATTTTAAATGAAATATCTGCTTTTCATTGATGGAAGTCATAGCCCTGATGATAGCAACACACTTGACATATCCCTATAGCAACACCATAAGTGCATAAACTGGCAGGTCATGCATTAATATGCATTCACAGCAAATTTTAACTTAGGTAAGGAAAATGGACCACTAATACCAGAGTGCAGCACAAAATCATGTCATAATGATATTACAGATTAGCACAGCTGCAAACTAACATACACATATGGAGGTCCTGCTACTAACAAGGACTGCAAGCATACATGTTCCAAATGACTACCATAATGAAACACATGGCTTGAAAGTTGCACAAATAGTTGACATAATGGTATAATTACCCCATATGCTGCTCAAGGACACAACAAACATGTTGCCTAGTACTCTGTTACCATTGCCTACCATACTTACCTTAAACATATGCCTTAATTTGCAGTGGAATGGGTACACTCGCTCTGGCCCTGCCTCTACAACAAGGCTGCCCCAGCTCCCATAGTTACTCTTACAGCTTCTTGTCCTCCAAAGTGTTCACGCTCTCTGAATATGCCTATTGCCTGCAGAATCAGCTGCAGCCTATAGCACACACATATGTATGTAAAAGTAGTTGCTATAGACAAACCTTCTTCAATTATGTAGTATCCTGACCCCAGGAATGTCCAGCACAACATATAAGGAAGGGCTTCTAATCTATATGAAGGCCTTATATTTTGTTCAGTGGTTGCATGTCATTGGCTAATTATACTGCAAATCAGCTGTGTTGGCTAAAATTAGCAATTCAGAACCACAGATTGTTTAACAGCTAATCATCTGGTAATGAAAACCATGTTAAAAAGAAACAGCTGGCTAGGGAACCAATCTGTATGAGACTTTCTTCAGACAGTAAATGTTTTGCCAAACACTTTATATATCTGCACATATTAACAGAGGAGTATTGTACTCAATCAGGTATGTAACTTTTTTGTTTACAAAATGATGCATATGTGTGAATATACATGTGGGAATGGGGATTACAGAATTAAGCCTTTCTTAGAACTGTAGTGATGACATGTCCTTGATCTCCAGATTTGTTATACCTCCAGAGGATGTACAGTACATCAAGGGTGGAATGTTTTTTTTTAATGTGACACACTGGTCTTGTGGAAATGTCCCTGTATAGTGGTTGTAATACCACACTGCTATTTGTTTTGCACTGTTGTTTTAACATATTATCAGGGGACTTGCCCCTAGGGGACACAGTACAATGGACTCCTGTGTTGGGTATATGGTCATACAGCAGTATCTGTCATGGCACAAGCAGGAATAGCTGCCTATTGCTAGGATCTTAGTTGTATCCACACACTTAGTATGTTTGCACACTGTGGAGTATGACATGTGTGAGCAAGCAGTGGATACTGCCAGACATTCTATTCTTGCAGTATCTCTACATAGTGTACTTCCAAGTATGTGATTCTGACATGTATTCCCATTTTGTTGTCTTTCAGGAGATATGTATGCCAGGCAATGTGTCCCTTTTATGGATGCTGAGAATTATATCATTCTGGTAGGTCTCCATCAACACCATGAACTCCTATTGTCCAGGGGGAGGCACAACAGGGAACAGCAGGCAGCACTGTGGGCTGATCTTGGGCATAGGTCACTATAACAGGACATATGAGCAGGTTCAACACCGTGTCATGGATATGATTAATGCTCCATGCAGAAGAGCAGCAGATGCGGTCAGGGATTGTGGTGTCACTGGTTGAAGGCCTGCAGCAGAATAACCACTCTCAGCCACTGAGGAACTCCTGGGAAACCTAGGAACACAAGACAGCTCCTAGGCATCCATCACACCATATATTGTGGATGTTGGTGCCACAGTTTCCATGGCAGAGGAGCGTCCAGGTAGGCTTAGTTTGATCAACACTGGAAAACTGTAGCATTTGGTGTGTCAGGGTGTCGATACCTTTACATGGGTTTCAGGTGTTTGTTCTTTGGAAGGGAGGAGTTTAACTGCACTTTGAATCACATGCTCAGATTGTGACTAACATATCTATTAACAAAGTAACTACTGTAAATGGGAGATATATGGATGTATTACCCTCTTATAGTGCAACATGCAGTGGTGTTTACATTACCTGTCCCTCAACTTTGCATAGGTTCTGCAAGAATCAGACAAGGCTGCAGTCCTGCTCCTAGTAAGCACATCCCTGTTTTCTTACAGATGTAGATTTACTGCAGTGTATTTCCTAAAATGTAATCTCAGGCCTGCTGGCTGGATTGCTGTGCTGTCAGCATGACTGCTAACTGCACAGATATTTTCTGACTGTACACACTTTAGAGTCATACCTATGCCGTGTAAGTGTAACAACACTGATAGATGTGACAGTATTGTCAGAACATTGCAGATTGCCAGATGTGTCAACTGTGCAAAGTCTTCACAAATGTCAACAGTGTATTTCATTGTTGCTGATGAGATGGCAGTGTAAAGAGCTTTTATTTACAAGTAACAACAGATGTTTGTGGGAAAAGTAATGTCCTCATGTCCTACTACATGAAGTTGGGGGTTAAACAGGTCTGTAATAGTGACAACAGTGTATACAGCTTTACATATATTACAACATAGTACTGCAGAGCATAATAGTGCAGATATTAATGTACTGCTTTTCCCTTTCTTATCACAGGTGACCAGGGGGTTGGTCTCTGCACCCTACACAACCTGATGCCAGTGTCTCTTCAGACTTTGATGATGATGGTGGCCAAAGTGAGGCACAGGTGGGGTTCAGGGACTGAGTTTGTAAAAGAGATTTACATCCCTCTTCTGCCCTCATTATTACCACACAAAGTCAATATGCCTACACATACCCACTCCCCAGAGGACACAGATATTGAACAGTCAGAGGGTGGGGACATTGAACAGGAAAGTGTGGAAACTATGTCCCCAGTGAGTGTAGACACTGGCCATAGCCAGGGAGCTGGTGAGGTTTCACACAGACGGCTTGAGAGAGGCACTCATAGGTGGCCTGCTGTCCTTCCACCACCTATCACAGTTATCTCATTACAGGTGACTCTTAGAAAACAAATTGTCTGTGATGGAGCATCTGGTTAGACTCAAGCATCAGACCCATGGATGTAGGTCAGCAACTACATCTCCTGAGAGTCCACATGGCCATGGTCAATCATGCTCCCATAGTGGCAGTTCATCCAGCGCTCCAGAAGGGAGTGTGCTGTACACACCAACATGTGGCAGACCATGGGCTCATGGTCCTGGGCATTCCTGTGGAGGACATGGTCCCAGCAGAGAGCAGTCACCATCAGGTACTAGCACTGCTGCTGACCTTGGCCATGGAGGCACTAGTGCAACTCCTGGCAGAACCAGTTTCCATGTTCAGGGATGGAGAAGGTGAACTGTCAGCTCTACCATGCACGATTCGCAGCTGTCCAACATACACACTTGTAGGGCTAACACTGAGCTTGACTGTGTTCATGCACACACTCACACACCACTTTCAAAATCAGGTCAACTCCAGAGACACAAGGCACATGTCCTTGCCTACTTCCCTTCCTGACTTACACATATGCTTTCAACCTATTTTGTCAGCCTAGGCATCCTCCACCCCCACACAATACCATGTGCAAGTGATGATACCTGTGTCACATACCTGTCATCGTTGTCATCAATGCAGGGAAATGAAGCTATGTGTCTGATGCACAGGGTGACTATTTAAATTAGTATGTAATTGTGTAATGCAGAGTTGCTTTGCCATGCCACTTGTGCTGGTCACTCACAGATACTGTATGCTGACATTTATAATGAGTAAGCCACATAATTGTGTGTATCTTATGTTGTATGATGTAATGGCTGTATACTCATACAATGAAAGGTGTGTCATGGACCTGTTTATGGTTTCATTTCAGGAGTATGTAGGGGATGCCTATGGATACACAGCAGGAGTAAACCCATAGATGTCACAGCACAGGATGGAAAGTCAGCACAGAAGACATCTCCAGCATGTACAGCGGTTTAGGTGTATGGCTCCATAGAGTCATATGTGAATAACAGGCTAACAAAGACAATGGCATCATGCAGCCTACTCTTGCATCCCTCATCAATTACATGGTTTGATACCATTGACATTTACAAGCTGTGGTGATGGAGATTACCCATCTACAAATTTCCTGTGTCCATTACAGACATTTGTCCTATACCACTTATGATTGTCTTGTTCTGCATCCCACTGTGTAACTTGCATATGATGTGAATTACAGCAGATGTGTGCCTCACATGCATGGGGAGCCTATTACATATAAGGTTTAGTGTCTGTGTTACATACCTGTCTCTCCAGCATGTACTATTTATACCACAGTGATGGTGTTGGTGTGTAGAACAGGCAATACATGTGTTAGTTCTGTCTTGCATACGCAGGAGGTACACAGTGGGATCTGACACCTTCCTGTATGGCAGCCATACACATCCCCTCCAAAGCATGTACGAGACAGACTACACTCTTGACATGGACTGTATTGGACATGTCATCTGCAATGTGTATTGGTTTACTATGGAGCCATGTGGCTGCTACAGTTGTAAGATATGCCTGTGTAGTGACATAGCAAAGGTGCCATTGTACTCAATAATAGATGTGATGAGTGCCAAATACGGTATGACAATGACAGTCTGAGATTTGCATGCCATACCTTTCAGTACAGGCTGTACAAAACTGAATGGATCCCCACATCTTACTGACCAGTGAAAGTCAAAGGCTACTTTACTCTCTGTGTGCATAAGTCCATGGATATTGGTTCAACTGTGTGCAGTGTGTGAACACTACTATATTTTCCAGGAGTGGATGACTACCAAATGGATAGTATTGTGAGGTCCTTGGCATTTACTATTTGTCAGTGGCTCTGGCAACAACTGACTGTGTGCCTCAGGTCATCCTGGATAACTGCTGGTTCTGTGTGGTATTCAGTGACAGATCCTAATATGCAATCACCTGTTAATGTAGTCAGTCAGAGGTCACTGACAGTGGTCATGACTGCAGAGAAGAGAATGGCTATAAGGAGTACTCTATTAATGATGTCTGAGGGAAGTCCTCTGGTAACTTGTGTCATTGTATATCTTCCCAGATTATGACTGTGAGACACTTGGCTATCCACCAGCTGACATACCACTCTGTAAATTACCTATGCAGTTTCCAGCAAGGCCTGCTGGCCTAATATTGTCAAACACCTTGTCAAGCCATGTTAGGTGGAGTGATTCATATTCCCATCAACCATTGCATGTACTAAAACTCAGTGAATCCCACCAGTTAGGGTAGGTAGACATGATCTGCCCTTGAACAAAACAAGCTTTGCTTGGTCCAGCATCAGTTGGTGTATGACATTGTTACTGACTGTATCCATGCTAACTCCTTTCATGGCTTTACATATCAGATGACTGAGAGATCTGGGGACACTGCTTGTCATTGCATGCTAGTTGTCCTCTGTGTAACTAAGTATTGCAGTTACTTCTATCATAGTCCAAGAAAAGAGCCAGCCAGGTGTCTGCACACAGCACAGCACAGACAAACAGTGAAGGGAAGTGTAATATGTTTACCCTGTGGAGGTAAGGTGGGAGGTTTTACACAGGTATATTGCAGTTGGATACTACTCTAGTGGTGTATACTGCAAGGACAAAATTACCTTGTGAAGAATGCAGAAAGCAGGGGAGTCCCTTGAATTGCTGGTGCCTGTCTACTACTAATGCTGGTCTCACCACAACCACTCTGTCATGGGTTACCATGCTCTGATAGTTTTACTGTCATCACATGCAAAATGTTACTACAAAGCTCATGATGAATGGTAGGACACAGGCTGTTTGTTCATCCACATGGTTGTTACACATCATGAAAGGTTCTGTAGGCATCACACACCCTCCTCCAGGAAGATACCTTGATTAGTGACCTGAGAATTCCGTTGGCTTTTGCATGTAGTATGCCTTCAATACCAGGGTTGGTGGTACGTCACTAGGGAACTGAGCAGATGGTGATTAGTAGCAAAGCTGCAGTGTTACAATATAATGTGCAATATCCAGTGACATATATGTCCTGGCTTGCTGAAACAAGCAGCACCGTGGTGGTGATCTATCTTAGGTGACAATTTCACAGCACTTCATGCATTCTGCCTAACAGATTAATGGTGGATATCTGCATGACATGGCTGTGACATCTACTGCAGAGGACTGGCCACCTTTGCCCAAAGTGTGTCCACCTGCTACATGTCCTAGGTATGTCATATTGTACAGTTATGTACTCAGAACATATGTCGGTGTTCCCACATCATGTCAAACAACAACCAGTTTGCTGTTTGGTTGCTTGACAGGCCTTGAATGCTTGCAAGGCCAATGTAATGTCAACAAAGTTGAACGGTCCTCTGACATGGCATCCACATCTTCATTGCAAGGCATGTCTACAAATACTGTGTTTCAGGTAGTCTACCCCAAGGGTGTGCCAGATGACCCTAACTTTGCAGGACTTGCACAGTGTCACATTTGTAGCTATGGTATTGGGAAGGGTCTATATCATATGAGCGAATCGCACAAATTGCGAACACTCATAATATCAAACGTACCAGACCTCGAGCTTCCAATTGTGGGGGGCTGCACCCCCACAACCCCCCCCCGCTAAATATATATTCCAACTCTGAGATCGCACTACAGTGAGGAAAGGGCAAATATCCCATTTTTCACTGTAACGTGATCTCAGAAAAAGTCCATCGAGGTCCGGTACGTTCGATATTATGAGCATTCACAATTTGTGCGATTCACTCATATGATATAGACCCTATTAGGACCATGCATAATGACAGGATTATGGTCAATCCAAGGTCCACATGGCTGGAAAAGCATTGTATGGTACACTGTCAGGTGTTGTGCTACCTTAGGGGACCCACAAAAAGGTGACATGTTACATTTCACCATCTGTCATGACACTGCCTAACGATGACATGCTGTGAAAATCCACAAAAGCCTGACTATATTGCTAATGCCACTATCAATGACTGCTGATGACATGTGGAAAGTGTGCCCACCCCTCTACTCCTATGCCACACAAAACGTGTGACATATGTGACTGTACTTCAAACCTTGACTGCATGGTGTCTCACACAGTAGTCAGTACATATAGCAATGATCATTTTGCCAACATGCACAGCTCACCTCAGGCACCACCCACACCCACATCACACACACCTTCATATGTGCAGCTCCTTATCAGACACATTCCCAAACAACAGACACCTCAGAAAATCCTACCCATGGAGAGCACAGTACACATAATAGTGCATGCACCACTGTCTCACAGGGCACACACCTGAGGCACAACACAAAAGCAAACCTACAATTAATAGGGGAGTACATCTTGAGACACATTGATGTCCATGTCACCAGACTACATATGGGAAACATTACAGTTAGCTGTGTGTGGGTTGACACAATACACCATACCATACATTGCCGCAACTCAAGGAACATCAGGTGACATAATGATGACATCATATTTCCTGCAGGTGTGTACAATTAGGGACATACGTCACCTGACTGTATGCAGACACATGACTTAACTTACACACTCTGTGTCTCTCGCAGGTATGCCCGTAGCTTTCAGCTGCATTTGACTGTCACCTAGGATGATGGCTCAATACACACATAACATGAGGGACTTCAATAATTTCCTTAGTGTGTGTGGTGTTATTCTAAGGGGATCTACTACATGTCTGCCTGGGATGACTTGCTCAACAGACATCAATGCTTTTCCACAAATGGTCTTCATCTCTCACCCCTGGGATTTTGAGTACTGGATAAACTGCTGTCACCCCCACAGTGAATCTTATAGACACTATTTGGAGTGAAAACTTGGAGTGATAACTTCATACATCACTGTTATGCTGCTACATGCTGGGAATGGCAAGACTAAACACCATTCTGTGGAAGGTGTTCCCATCCTGGAATATGCAGACATTTGTGCAGTTAAAGACACCTGGTTCATGGCTGTGGACAGCACCACAGTCATACCAGACTACACATCCTTCCACATGTTCAGACCTCAAACTGATAGTGTGCAAGGTAATGCAGGTGGTGTATACTGTACATATTCATTAAGGATAGATACACATCCAGATTTAGTTCATAGTTCATAGTTCATAGTTCAGTACTAGGCTAACTGTTCTTGCGAGCCATTTCAAGCCTAGCCAATTATCCCCTGCGAGACTCAAACCCTGCACCCTGTGTTTGCAAGGCAAATGCCTTAACCATCAGGCCACCCTCCTAATCCCTGAAACACTATGCTTTCCCAGAGACACTGCAAGTGCTGTTCACTACTGGAAGAGCACCTAATCAAGCCATTGCTATCTACAGGAGCAGCTCCATGAATCCAGACACCCATTGTGCTTATTTGAATCTATGTGTGTCTATCAAGATATATCAGTACACCATGATTTGGGGTGAAACTAAGTAACCATCAGCTGTGTTGGTTAGTCATGCTGAAGCTCACTTGCCCAAAGGTTAGTCCATGTCCTTAACTACAATGCCCTGGAGCAGTGGTGTGACATCCCCACAAGAGGAGGTGATGTAGTGCTTCATGTATATCCCAATATGGGTGCCACTGCAGCCCACCACTGTAAGGTCCTTCTTGCTGATATCTGAACACAGATCAGTCTCATTAAAACTATCAGACCTAACCCTCCCTTGCAGAAAATACAATATACTTCAACAAAGCAATGCATTACCCCCTATAAGATGGTTTGCATAGCATGACTGCACCTCCCCCCTCAAATGGGACAGGCAAGTATGCAGAGCTCTGCACCCATGCATTATGTAAGCAGCAGTACAACTGCATAGACCCAGCTGTACCTGACAGGAGGAACACAAGCTCCTCATGGTACAGCAAACCTGCATGGTGGACAACTGCCATTAGCAGGCTGTTCAATAAGAGGTGAACATTGCTGTGTGATAGTTGGGGTGAGTGTGCCTCCTAAAATGGAGGCACAACCTTCTCAGCTAAAACAAAAACATAGTGTTTGCATGATGTCATGTAGAAACAGTATGTGACAAAATCAGCCTCCCCCACAAACCAGAACCACAACGCACAGTGTAGTTACATGAGTAACCTCAGAGGACAGGCCCAAATTGTTGGTGAACTTGTACATAATGATACCACATATAATGGGTCTGTACTCATAGCTAACCTGTTGTCCCACAGGTCCTGTGTCAACTTCACTTCCCTGTCCCCACCACGTGTCACATGACATTCCTACAACCTGTCCCATACCTTCCATATCTGCAGAGCAGGTCATAACTGTCCTCTCTATGGGGGACACAGCATCTATTGGACATGCTAACATCCTAGGCTGTGTTCTACATGGGATCCACCAAGGATTACTAACACCATTAGGAACTCCTTGCAATCATACTGTAACCACTGGCTGTATTCCAGCTGACTGGACAACAGCAACTGTTATCCCCTTGCACAGAGGTGGTACATCCACCAACCACCTGAGCTACAGACCTCTTTGCCTGAGTAGCCATATCTGTATCCCATCAGTTTGGGACAAGTTTGGGACAAGGATGTGATATAAAAGAGCTTGAGCAAGAGGGAGTGTATAAATACTTGGGAACTGATGAAGGATCAGCAATAAAACATGAACAAATGTGAATAAAACTCAGTAAGGAATACTTTAGAAGACTTAAATTAATCCTGAGAACAACATTGACATCTAGCAACAAGATCCAAGCTATAAATCAATTTGCTCTTCCTTTCCTAATGTACAGGTTTGGAGTGATTGACTGGCCCCAAAAAGTATTGGATAGATTAGATATTAAAACAAGAAGGATGCTTCATGCCCACCAAATGAGTTATAAAAATCAGTGCATACGAATATTATATATTCCCCGTTCCAAAGGAGGGATGGGCCTCCTTGAAATTGATTACATGTATAGATCTGCAATCATGGGACTCAACACATATCTACTGACCTCACAAGATCCAAATGTAGTGAAAGTTTTGAAACATGAGGAGAATAAATCTAAGAGGACTTATCTGCTTAATTTAGCAGAAGCATATTGACGTCAAGCAGGAATGGAAATTAAACCAGAAGTAGATAAAAAACAGGTAGCAACTGACTGTGCCAAAAAACGAAAGAATATAAGGTGAAGGACCAGCTGAAAAGGCAAGAAATGTGGAAAAAACATAAATATATTTGCAAGTATAGAAAACTTCTGGAAGAGCCTCATGTTGATCAAGACTGAATGCAGGAATGGTTAAGGAGAGGTTAATTCAAACCAAGAAATGAAAGGTTAATATTGGCAGCCCAAGACAGTGGGCTACGTACAGACTGGTTTACAAAGTCCATTGAACAGGTGGGAGAAACAGACAAATGTAGGTTTTGTAAAACCAAATTGTAAACAGTCATAGGTGCATAGGTTCACAGGTGTGTAGTAGGCTAATGGCCCTGGAGCCTTTACAAGCCTAGCCCATAGGATTACTCTGGCATCATGCCACCCAACCTTAGTTCCCAGTGCCTCTGTCAAGTACAGCCACTGGAGTGATCCCCGGGGTGAATTTTCGATTTACCAGCCACTCATCAAGATTTCTCTTGAAGAGGGCCAGTGAGGTGCTCTGCTTGACATGTATGGGAAGTCTATTCCATTGCTCGGGCAGTCTCTGGGTTATGAACCTGTCCCTTGAGCTTGTTCTTGTAGCATTTCAAACAGAGCTGGGTCAGACATGGCTTTGTAAGTCAAGCAGAGATCGCCTCTAAGTAGGCAATATGAGACAGAGAATAGTTTGAGTTTTTTATGTCTGTCCATATAGGACACGTGTTTAAGACCTAAGATCCTCTTCATGAGGTACTTTTGCAGCCTCTCCAGTTGTTGCAGGTGTCTAGTGAGGTACATGCCAAATGGGGCATTGTACTCGATGACTGGCCTAATGAGGGAAGAGTAGAGGGAGACAGTGACCTCTTTCTTCCTGAATGAAAAACCCTTAGTAATGAGATGTGCCACATAGAAGGACTTTCTGACCACAGTAGCAATGTGGTGGTCAAAAGAGAAGTTGCTGTCAACCTGTGTTCCCAGATCTCTTATGACACCTTCGATGTGGTAATTCATGGGAACCGGGTTTTTCCCCAAAGGAGATGATGACACATTTTTTGGCATTAAGATTAAGGCCATGGTTCTGACACCAGTTGTTAGTCTCAGTGAGGCCTTTCGGTAGGATGTCATCATCATTTGGAGAGTTAATTATGGCTCCCAACTTGCAATCAATCTGTGAACTTTGTCAACCAGAGTCCCTTCATGGTGGCCTGAACTTTAGAGAAGTATATACCAAACAGGAGAGGACCAAGGCCCAAAACCTGTGGGACTCCACTCATGACTGGTCAGCCGTCTGACTTGGAGTCAGCTACTTTCACACTGTCGGTTCTATCTGTGAGCCAGTTTGCAACCAACCCAGTGATATAGGGGTTGATGCCTTCCTTATTGAGTTTTTCTATGATTCCTGAGTGGGGAATGGTATCAAAGGCCTTGGCCAGATCGAGGTAGGCTGTATGAACCACCTTGCCTTCATCCACAGCTCTGGTAACTGACTCAAAGAAGTTGACCAGGTTGAGTAGACATGATCTACCCTTCACAAAATCAAACTGTGTGGGATCCAGAGTTTGGAGATTCCCTATATCCCTTTTTATAAGGTCCATGATGATGCGTTCCATAGCTTTGCATGTCAGACTCATCAGGCTAATGGGGCGATAGTTCCCAGGGTCTGATGTTGCTCCTCCTTTGTGGAGAGGGATGACTGTAGCAGTGCACCATTTGGTAGGGACAAAGCCTGAAGTGACACTGTGATTGAACAGGGCACACAGGTGAGGTGCCAGTTCACTCTGCAGTTCATGTAGAACACAGCCAGGGATACTGTCAGGTTCCATAGAAGCTGTATTCTTGGCCTTGGACAGTGCTGCTTTAACCTGTTTAACAGTAATACTGGGTGCCTGGCAATCTATTGGTATTGTGATTGGTCCTTTGGTGGGGGAGAGAGGGGTAAAGTTGACACTGAATCTGTCGGCCAGTATATTGGCAATATCTGTTGGCTCGGTATAGGAAGTGCCATTGTGCAATAGCTTCGAACAAATCTAGGTATTGCCGTGGAGATTCTTTACATAACTATAGAAGGTTTATGGTTGTCTTTACTATTTGCTACAATTCTGTTTTCATAGCTAGCTTTAGAGGATTTGATGAGAGATCTCAACGTTTGTTGAGGTTGATAAGGGAGTTTTTCCAGTCTTAGGACTTCACCTTATTTTCCATCAGTTTCTTCCTTCTGTTGTAGAGTTTATTTATGGCAGGGGACCACCAGATTGGCTTACTTTTTTGGAGGAGAGCATCTTGGTTTTATTGGGTATGGCGAGATCCATGCATTTGTGTATGTGTTCGTACAGGGCATTAGTGTATGATTCGGCAGTCATGCAGCTGTTCTCCAATTGCATGGGTGCCATGAAGTTAGCCACCTCTGTTTTTAGGAGCCCATAGTTAGCTTTGGAGAAGTTTTCATGGTGGTTACCTTTGCAGAGAGGGGGGTGGATGGGTGGAAGGGATGTGGATTTCCAAGGTGATTAGTTTGTGGTCAGATCTAACCAGAGAGGAGTTGACTATTGGTATAGAGCAACAGTTGCCCATGTTAGTAATGACCAGGTCAAGGATGTTGCTACCTCTAGTGGGGATAAGAATGAGCTGGTCCAGGGCACTGGAATTAATGAATTCCAGGAAACGTTGGGCAAGTGTATTGGTATATGAGTAATTTTCCCAATTAATTGAGGGATAGTTGAAGTCGCCCAGTATGAGAGTGTTAGGCTGGACTCTAATATTCTCCAGGGTACTTATTAAAATGGAGGCTAAGTCTTGGGACATGGTTGGGGACCTATAGCAGGCTACAACCTGAATTGCTGTCTTACTAATGTTAGCTACACCTGAAGTATCTCTGATGCGTTATGTTGGGCTACCAGTCTGGAGGTGTGCGCATCCTTTATGAATATGGAAACACCACCGCCTTTGGAGCTTCAGTCTAAGTTCTGGGGCAGAAAGGTATGTCATACACCTTGTTGCTTGTTGCAACACACTAATGACAGAAGGACTGTATACTGAAAGGCATAATAATGTGGCAAGACTGTTGCATTGGGGATTGTGCAAACATTATGGTATTGAAGTGGCTGAAACACATGAAACATGAGCAACAAAGCATTATAGAAAATGATGAAGTTTATATCACATGGGATCACCCATTACCAACAGTTCAAAAGATAGATGCTAGAAAACCAGATATAGTAGTCCAAGAAAAGAAGACAAAAGTAGCATTGATCATTGAAATCGCCACACCCAGTGACTATAGTGTCTTACGTACAGAGAGACACAAAGTCATAAAATACCAGGATCTGCAGGCAGAAATGAGAGCAATGTGGAAGAAAGATACCCAGACAGTTCCAATAGTAGTAGGAGCAACAGGTCTTATAAAAAAGAATTTACAAAGTCATATTTAGATATGTTACCAATCCATGTAACTCCATACGAATTGCAGAATGAGTCATTACTGGACACATTGCAGGTGCTACGAAGAGCACTTTTGGCTGACATCAAAGATTGAAACAATACTAATTTCATGAACTTTAATCATACTTTGACTTAGGAATGGGGTCCATTCTCGTCATGGTATTAGAAACCCAAAAGACTTGGAGAAATTAAAAAAAGGCAAATCATAATGGAGCTGATCAGCAAACATATGTGATCTACAAACAGTTGACTGTACACAGTTTGGATGTCTGACAGGGAGAACATGGCTGTTAAATGTGGTGGACATGTCAGTGGCAGTCACCAAGGACCTGGGTGAGGGGACATCAGGGCATACAACCCTCTGGATGTACCCAAGCTGTGTGACTCTATCATCCACTCAGGCAGGAGTGACAAAAGCACCTACGTAGGCACCCATGGTAATATCATTATAGAGGTCACTAAGAGGGTCAAGTGATGGCACACAAACTCAAAATAGGGAAATCCACTTTCAATAGCTGATCTGTAAGCAGCAGTGTTCAACATGACTCAGTCCCGGGTCCTGTACTGCTTGTACTAAACTCTGTGAGTAATGTGAGTATCCTACAAGAAGGTATTGATGAACAAATGCCTGTTGACATACTACTGGCTATAATCTCCATGAAAATACATATGCTGTTTCATTTCCATTAGTAACACCTATATTACTGGTAAGTAGCACATCAGTCACAACATGTGTTGTAAACACTCAGGGGTGATAGGCCTGGGCGCACAGACCTGGCCACACAGGTTTACACCTTATATACCTGAGGTCACCATGTCTCCCCAGTAATAAGACGGGAATCATATGTCATAACTGAGAGCACAGTCAACCAAAACTGCAATGGCCATTTGGTACTGTACCTTTCCAAGCACTAATGGCAATTGCACACAACACAATGGTCCCTCACAAGGGAACTTCACGTCTTCAGTATCTGTCTGATGGGCTTCATCTGAAATCATTGTTCATTGTAGCCTGTGGCATATAGACTACTCAGAGGTGATCCCTGCCTTGCATATGGGGCAATGCATGACCCTGCTTGACTGGATATGCCACATATCTGTAGGTGGCATGGTACATGGATTACTTAGTGTAAGGATATTAACCTGGTATGTGCCATTATTAATACATGCTGGTGGGAGAGATCTGTCTAGCAGACTTTAATACACCTTTGAAAGAGAATCCTGTCTAATGGCAAACAGATCACCTCAGTGGACCACATCAGATGCTGGGTGACCATCATTTCACCACAGGGCTTCAGCCTGTGTCCCTCATGGACAAGGGCAATATGTGCTGATCATGTAAACATGGGTATAAACTTGGCTAGGATTGTGAAGGCTGTAGGGCCATTATGCTACTAAAGTTCAAAGATCACATGATTCCATAAGCCAATGTAAAATGATGTAACAGCCACACACCCAAACCTAGCTACACTGAGGATAGCACCACTTCTACTTACTATTTACAGGACACAGCACAGCACACACATACTGCAAGTTGGCTGCATGTAGCTTAGAACACTTTCCTATCTAATGGTACACATTACAAATCACAGTACACAACACACACGCTACACGTCAAGCATGCTGTTCCAACCACCTTAGGACATCTCATGCTTGATGACATCAACAGGCCCAGTTGTGGTCAGGCGTTTGGAGGCCCACATCACCTGTTTCAACCAAAGCAGTGCAAAACCCTACCACTTTCTAAGTTACTGAGGTGATTATATTTATGTCGTACGGAGGTACACACACACTGACTGGGCTGGAGGAAGATTAGAACCCCTACCTAATAACTCTTATACAGTATAGATCACAATACTTATCCCATGCACTATGGCTTACATCTGACATTACAATGGCAGCTGGTAGTCTTAAGGTTGATGACATCAGCAGGCCTTGTAGAAGAGGGCAGTTTGGACACTGGCAGCAACTTACAGGGTCAGAAAGTGCAGAACTACTGCAGTTTCATAATCAATGAAGGATTCTTGTTTTGCAGGGGGCTACATGCACACACCAAGTGGCCTGCAGTGAGATTAGAATCCCTACCAAACAACTCTTACACACTGTAGATCACAGTACTTATCGCATGTGCCACTGCTTAAGTCTGCCATTAAAATGGCAGCTGGTAGTCTTAGGGTCAATGACATTAGCGGGTCTTGTAGAAGAGGGCAGTTTGGATACTGACAGCAACTTACAGGGCCAAAAAAGTACAGAACTATTGCAGTTTGATAGTCAATGAGGATTCTCAGTTGTTTTGCAGAGATGTACATGTGCGCACACACACAAAGTGGCCTGCAGTGAGATTAGAACCCCTACATAACTACTTTTTCACACTATAGAGTGTAGTACTTAGCACATGTGCCACGGCTGATGTCTGTTTCAGATATGACTGCAGGCAAACTACTTGTGTATTACACAAACTAGGCTTGTGTTGAACAGCATCTATGGTGTGCAGAGTGAAATTGCTTCGTACTGTTATCTGCATATAGTAGCCTAGCAGTCAGATAAGTGTCATTTATCCCAGCTATGTAGCTACATTTACCAGTTTGGCCATATGTGGCTTTTTGCTTTTGGATGGGCATGCCTGTGGGCAAGAACAATGTGCCCTGTCTACATGTGCATAAAACACATTATACATTACACCATCTGCTCACCTGTTGCTGTATGTGTGGTAACATCCAGCAGGCACAGGGGTCTGTATGAAAGTACATTATGTACTGTTGAGCCCTTACTTTGGATCCTTTGAGCAACATTAAAGATGTGTGATAGTGAAGCTTTACTCAACATTATCAAGGTATATAGGGTAATACAGACATCCACACACATATTTATGAGTATAACAGGCAGGTATAATGAAATGTGGCAGTGTGTGTGTACGATATAGATATGCGTGTTACATAGATATATCGGGAGAGACTTGAGATGTATGTTTCTATATATAGCTATACATAGCTATATATAGGAATATCTTTATTTGTATCTTCATAGAGATAGATATACTATCTATGGAAGAGGGAAATAGTGACAGACAGATATATACAGTACAGTGTTATTCCTGCATTAAGTCAGACATACATTGTATGATCACTTTCTATGTTATTGCTCTGAGATTGCCTGGACATCCGATATACCACTGATGAGTTATTGTTGCAGCAGTTATACTGGCACACTGCTGTGTTGGGGGTGAGGAACAACACTGCATGTTCTGCTGGGATACACAGTAGTCCAAATAACATGTAACCCCACTGTTTAACATCTCCATTGACTGATGTAGTGAATATTTCATGCATGATGCCTAGTGACTATGAAAGGATACAAGATAGTCGACTGGGTATCTGTACTCCATTGTGGATGTAACTTATGTCCAAATAGCCCACTATATTCACTTGCATAAATGTAGCAGATCCATACATACAATAGCATATCATACTAATCCTTACAAGTACTGTGTAGGTTAGAGACTTACCTTGCAAATGCAGCAGTTGACAGAACTGTAGTTCAGGGCTGACTCTGTCTGATGCAAGTAGTACACAGCCAATACATGGATAGGTACAGGTTGTGTGGGTTGTCTGACATGAATTTTAATATATATATGTGAGTAGGAGTAAGGTGTCAGTCCCTAGGTCCCTAGGTTGTCAGCAAATATGCTATGCATTGCCCCCATAGTCAATGCCAGGGTGTACTGAGCACACCTACATCTGCCTACAGGGACATCAGCAGGGGGCTCTTCCTCTGAGTCTTCCTGTGACTGTGGCTGTGGTGACCTAGGCACTGGTGGGAGGCTGTGTATCCCTTCCCTTTGCTGATCCTGCTGCAGCTGTTTCTGCAGGATCAGATTGTGTAACATAGCACATACTGTGAGCATATGTGCAGATGTGGCTGAAGAGTACTGAAAGCCTTCACCAGATATATCGAGGCACCAGAACTGTGACTTCAGAAGCCCAAACACACCCTCTATGATGTTTCTCATTTGTGTGTGTGCCTCATTATGGCATTCTTCTGTGGGTGTGTGTGCATTTCTGATGGGTGTCACCATCCATAGTTCTAGGGTGTAGCCAGCATCCCACAGTAAATTGCCATGTGGGATGTCCCCTCTAGCAAACATCTGCCACAGCTGTGATGCATGCCAAATATGGAAGTTATGATAACTGCCAGGGTTGAAAGCACACACATTCAGCACAATCCCCTGGGCATTGCACACCACCTGGCAGGTGATGGAGTGGTAACTCTTGTGGTTGACGCAGATTCTACCTTCCTCACCAGGTAGTACCTTGATGTGTATATGAGTGCAGTCTATGGCACCCAGTACTTCAGGATAGTGTTGCACATTGCTGGACTTCACCTCAATGGTGAGGGGGAAAAGATATGGGCTCACTGGCATGGTGTAACATGGCATCCAGGAACTAGTGGAGTATCCTGGATGCAAATGCCTGTGAGACCCCCATCATGTCCCCAGCTGGTCTTTGAAAAGTACCTGTAGCTAGTATCGTAAGGGCTACACATACCTTTGTTTCCAATGGGATGGGTTCCCCTCTGTTGGCTCTGGATCTGAGTTAAGGCAGCAGAGCTCAGTGAGTTGCTGTAGTATGTCCCTGTCCACCCTGTAGTGCTCTACAATTTACAGCTCATATAGCTGCTGGAAGGTTATCTTGGGCCTGAACACTCTTCTCCTTCTCTGTCTAGGCCTATTGTGAGCAGCACCAGCAGCACTGACTTCAGCATCTAGCACATACAGATGTAGCAGACCTGCAGCAGTAGCCCCTAGAATTATTTCAGTTAAAATTCCAAAGTCTGTACTCCAATGGTCCAGAGTATTGGGGAAAAATCAGAATGTAGGGTGTATGCATACTTTATACAGCTCTGCTGTAGGTGCAGAATGTGTGATTGGCTAACTATGATGCATTCCACCTGCCTGCAATATAGTTAACAGCATTTAATGGCTCTATTACAGTGTGCAGTGCTGTATACAGCACCGTGCAGCATAGCTTATACAAAGGTCACAATATCTAACTCAATACATCCGGTTTGGAGAACATGCTCAGCCAGGTGGCGCACTGAGCAAATATGTGCAACTAAGCTTAAAAGAGCCTAGAAGTGAGAAGACACACCCTTCTGATGTCAGCCACATCCTGTGTAAACATCAACATGGTGTAAGACCCTACACAAAGAGGATATGCGGACACAATTACTCCTTTCTGCTATTCAATAACCGCACCTTATTTGCATACTTATTCATGCTGACAGCCTAGAAACTACACACTTCATAGCCCTACCACCTTAGCAACAGCAGCAATGTACAACTGTAGGGTCCCCAGGCAAGCACCTATAATACATTTCTGTCACATAAAATAAACTTCTCTTTTTTCCTACTTTTTTGTCTATTAAACATGTTTGCACACTGCAGCGCATAGCACAAACATGCTGAGATTATTAAAAAAATATTAATTTAACTTATTCACTTTAATCTTTCTGACATACAAATATACTGCTAAGTACTGCTAAGTACTAGAGCAGTCTGTGTACTTAATAAAGGATTTTCAACTGGAAACAGACTGCCTGCCTTGCTTGGATTACTTTTGAATACTTAGTAATTCTGTACAATTATATATTTTTTATTATTTTTTTTTTACTTAAGACAAGTTTAAGTTTGTACTTCTACTACTATTGTCTGATCTGATTAATATACAGTGATTAAGTAGAGATATATGGACTGAAAATCTTCCACACAGAGAAGTTTCTTACACTGTTTTGTTTTTGGACCCACTATACCTGTTTAGTGGGTTGTTTTGAGACTTCAGGGATACCACGGAGATTACTTGCAAAATCTAGATCCCACGCAATTTGGTATTGTGAAAGTTAGATCATGCCTGCTCAACCTGGTTGACTTCGTTGAGTCAGTCACCAGAGCAGTGGATGAAGGTAAGGTAATTCATACAACTTACCTCGATCTGGCCAAGGCCTTTGATACCATTCCTCACTCAGGAATTATTGATAAACTCGGCAAACTAGGCATCAACCTCTATATCATTAGGTGGAATGCAAATTGGCTCACAGATAGAACCCATAGTGTGAAAGTAATGGACTCCAAGTCAAACTGCCGACCAGTCATGAGTGGAGTCCCACAGGGATCAGTCCTGGGTCCTCTCCTGTTTGGCATCTATTTCTCAGAATTCCAGGCCAACACGGAGGGACTCTGGCTGACCAAATTCACAGGCAACTGCAAGCTGGGAGCCATTATTAACTCCCCAAGTGATGCAGACATCCTTCAGAAGGGCCTCCACTGAGACCAATAACTGGTGTCAAAACCATGGCCTTAAGCTTAATGCCAAAAAATACGTCGTCATCCCCTTTGGAAAAACTCATTTCCCACTAATTACCACATCGATGGGAGCCCACTGAACACTGAAGGCGTTATAAGAGCTCTGGGGACACAGGTTGGCAGCAACTTCTCCTTTGACCACCACATTGTCACTGTGGTCAGAAAGTCCTGCTATGTGGCACCTCATTACCAAGTGTTTTGCATCCATTAAGAAAGAGGTCATCATTTTTCTCTACTCTTCCCACATTAGACCAATCATAGAGTATAATGTCCCATTTGGCATGTACCTTACTAGACACATGCAACAGCTGGAGAGGCCACAAAAGTACTGCATGAAGAGGATCCTAGGCCTTAAACACATGTCCTACACAGACAGACTCAAAAAACTCCAGCTATTCTCTGTCTCAGATCATCTACTAAGAGGCGATCTCTGCTTGAATTACAAAGCCATGTCTAACCCAGCTCTGTTAGAAATGCTACATCTAAAGAAATCCCAATCCCTCTGCACCACGGACTCCAGAGACCTCATCCTCATTACCACAATCCACAGAACATGCTGGAGGGACAGGTGCATAACCCAGAGACTACCCATGCTCTGGAATAAACGTCCCATACATGTCAAGCAGAGCACCTCACTAGCCCCCTTCAAGCAAAATCTTTATGAGTGGATGGGAAATAGAAAGTTCACCCTTGGGATCACTCCAATGGCTGTACTTGATAGAGGCACTGGGAACTAACGACAGGTGGCACAATGTCTGGGCACTTCTATGGGCTAGGTTTGTAAAGGCCCCAGGGCCTTTAGCCTAGTACACACCTATGAACCTCTGAACCTATGAGTATGTGGTCTTACATTTTCAGGGGATTTATGTCCAGATTTCTACACTTTTAAACCTTGTTTTTTTTCTGTTTAGAATTCTGTATGCTGAATTTTTCCACATACACTATGGACACTGACACAGGGTCTGAGCATATGTCTTTCTGCATGCTGGATCTCTCTAACTGCCTTATTTTCATGTGATTCACCTGCTTATGAGGAAATTTGCATGCCACGGAATTTTCCATGTTTGCAAGTATGTGCGTCAACCTAAGTAGCACTTACTGAATCTAAAAATGCTCATGCCTGCATAGGCATCACAGAGCAATGCCTACATGAAAAAAAAGTGCAGGCTTTATTGAATTCCTCCCATTATGTACTACAGTTTGATATTAATATATTTGCTCCAAGTTTATTAAAATTGTTGTCATTTATTTTCTCTTAGACTGTTTTATTAAGGAGACAATTTTTAGTATCTCTGAGACATAGGAGTAAACTTGGCTATACTCATCAAATTCTTATCACACATACCAGGCTATCATTGTGGTTTATGATAACCAATAAGGGACCATTACATGCAGAAGTTTAGTCTTCTCTTGATTAAATACTGAAGAAATGAAACAGGCAGGTTACTACTGCACATTATATAGATTACATCATGTCTGGAGATCTTTCTGAGTGAATTTAGACTTACTAATAATTTAATCAAGACTGTAAATGAAGAGAAAAATCTTAGCACTAATTCCGAAAAAAAGCAAGGCACACAAATGTTGTCTTTATTAGTGCTTCTTGAGAGCTATCCCATTTATATATTACAATGCAAGATGGAAATGACAGTTTACTTCTTCAGCAGTCTAACTGTTATTTGACCCAGATTAGATTAAACACTTTATTGACTCTTATTCAGAGATACATTATCGGATTATTAATGTGCAAAAGGAAACACAGGCTGTAGTCAACACTAAAAAATCTATACAGATGCACCATTTTTGTCACTTATGTCTAATAAATGCCTCTCAGTATTTTCTAGGAGCCAAGGATAATGAAACTGATTCCACTCATTTTGAATAATGAATTACCAAGCATGTCAGAACTTTATTGGTGTGGTAATATTCAGAGGAGTATTATATTTACATAAGTAAAGCTTTGCACAAGCCTTTAAACATTTGACATGTAGTTTTAGCTTTGGAACCTTTTCTCAATAATATTTCCTATTACAGATTCCTTAAATATTTCTATGATAAATAAACATCATCAGTGTTGATAGACAAAGTAGCAATGTTTTCTTGTTAAACAGTGAGATGCTCAATTATTAAAACTTGCTGCTTATGCAATTTTGATAATGGAATCTGGTTAAAGAGTACATTTCATTTTGCATTCTCAAAAGCAGGAAATGCTCTACTGAACAAGTATATGAAATTTCAAATCCTCAATATGTCTAACATTTGAGCTGGGTGTCTCTTCAGTAGTGAAGACTGCTACACTTTGATTAAAGTTAGAACAAACATATTTTTGACTTAGGCAGAAAAATAAATGTATCACATATATGTTTATATCTGTCGCCCTAAATTAGAACACCACTCTGGTGTAAATAGAAATAACAATGAAATTCTTTTTGGTCACATAGTTTTATGAAAGAGAAAAAGAAAGATGCTATCCAATTAAAGTTAAATTCAGCTTAACTCATTATATCTGTGTGATGCCTCCAGGTTCTTCTTCAGTTATATCCTGCTGTTGCCTCTAGATGTCAAATATTGCTTGATCATATTTGAATTAATAATTTCAAATCCATGCTACATACACAGCATTAAACTAATTCATCCTAAGGCTTGCAGAATGGCAAACACAACTGTATTGGCATTTGACTTCTGCCCAGTGCAGGTAAAGAGATATTAATTTCTGTTTATATAATATTTATTTATGTTTTCATAAAGTTCATGTTTTTCTAAATATCTCAGCAACTAAGTTGCACAGACAGAACTGCTTAGCCTCATATGAAAGCTATTACATGGCTAAACAAAATGCTGATGCCAGTATGTATATCTTATGTGGTTGCTAAGAAATTGCAAGCTGTTTACAAAATATTGCAGACTTAATAGTGACCATATTTGTAGTCACTTATACAACTCAGTTTAAGACCTAGTATCTAAATAATACTACCACTGTAAATAGTTTGTGTTGAAGAGTTTGAAATTTGCACATTTTAGTAGCCTCTATGGTTCCAGAGATGTGAACATTTGTTAAAATGTCAGGACATAGTTTTACTGCTGTACAATGCCTGAATATTGTGGATATCTATCTGCATTTTATTTTGAATTGAAGTTTTTCATTTAAGGTTTGGTTACTTCTATTTTTTATTTTTTTCTTGTAGTACATTTGTTTTGTTTTAAGTTTTCTGTTCTGGTGGAGTAGTAGGAGGTCTTGGCTAGGGTCAGTTAGAAAAGTTAGCAAAGAATTCCCTTGCAAAAATATTAAACAACATCAGCTAATTAGTGGGACGAGCTGAGAAATAGCATTCTTATTTAGCTAGAAATCTTTGGAGGAATCTCTATTTAGCTGGAGTGCTTGTTTGGCTTGTCTGAATATTTGCTGATCTCTGCCAGAATTTTAGTTTTCCCACTCACTCACCTAACTGTTGCTATATTCTTAAACATGGTGGCTTTTGAGTTTCCCACCCCTACTATAAATCTGATTGTAGGCAATCTTCCCAGTCCTATCTCATCAGCTCATTCTACTAAGTATGGTTAGATCAGGTGGGAAAGCCCACCCCATTAGTTTCTTAACATGGAATTATCTTGCTCTCCCTTCCCACTTAACTTTAGAAATATTCCACTGTATTCAGCTGCTTTTACTGTATTTGTGTTTCTTTCTACTGTACTACTTGATTTTACTTTTGCTGCTTGTTCTAAAAAGTGTTCAATTGCATTTATTCTGCTGCATTTATTTCTGCTTGTTAGTAACCTGATTAAGTTATAACTGCTATTCTAAGCCTATTAGTTTTGATTTAAGAACTTGGTCTTCAGATCAGTTGTTTTACATTAAGAAGGTTTGTGGTATACACTCTTGTGGCAGGAGAGGTAGCTTACATCCTTCTAAGCTGAGGACTGCTGGTTGAAAGCTTATTGTGTCTGCTATTCTAAAAGTACCTTAGTTCTGGTTTAAGCACTTGGGTTTTAGGCCAGTTATTTTACATTAAGAAGGTTTGTGGTCTACAATCTTGTGGAAGGAGAGGGTAGCCTCTGTCTTTCTGAGATGGGAATTGCTGGTTGAAGGGTTATATTACCTGTTTTCCTAAGTGTCTTTGCTCTGGTTTAAGCATTTGCGTTCCAAACCAGTTATTTTACATGAGGAATATGTGTGGTCTAAACTCTTGTAGGAGGAAAGGATAGTCTACACCATTCTAAGTTAGGAATTGCTGTTTGAAGTCTTATTGTGTCTCTTATTCTGAAAGTGTCTTAGTTCTGGTTTAAACATGCTAGTTCCAAACCAGTTATTTTACATTAGGAAGGTTTGTGGTCTACACTCGTGTGGCAGGAGAGTGTAGCCTACACTCTTCTAAGCTGGGAATTGCTGGTTGAAAGCTTATTGTGTCTACTGTTCTAAATGTGTCTTAGTTCTGGCTTAAGCATTTGGGTTTTAGGCCAGTTATTTTACATTAATAAAGTTTGTGGTCTACAATCTTGTGAGAAGAGAGGGTAGCCTCTGCCCTTCTGAGATGTGAATTGCTGGTTGAAGGCTTATTTTTTTCTAAGTGTCTTTGCCCTGGTTTAAGCACTTAGGTTCCAAACCAGTTATTTTACATTAGGAATATGTGTGGTCTAAACTTTTGTAGGAGGAGAGGATATTTTTCACCCTTTTAAGCTAGGAACTGCTGTTTGAAGGCTTATTGTGCCTGTTATTCTGAAAGTGTCTTAGTTCTGGTTTAAACATTTTAGTTCCAAATCAGTTATTTTACATAAGGAAGGTTTGTGGTCTACACTCTTGTGGCAGGAGAATGTAGCCTACACCCTTCTAAGCTGGGAAGTTGCTGGTAAAGGCTTATTGTGCCTGTTATTCTAAGTGTCCTTGTTCTGGTTTAAGCACCTGGGTGCCAGACCAGTTATTTAACAATAGGAAGGTTTGTGGTCTACACTCTTGTGGGCGTATTCTATTGAATTGCTGTTTTATTTAAACTGTTTTTTTTTTGTTTGTTTTTTGTTTTTTGTTGTTGTTTTTGTCTTTTTTTTGCTGTTATGACTGCAATTTTCTGCACTTTGGATTTCTAGTACCTCTGCATTTTATAGTGCAGACTAGATTCAGGCTTGCTGAATCTAGACTGTATGGTATCATTTGAGACTAAAAACAGCCATCTTACATTAAGAAGGCCCACTGAACCCCTGTGGCAGAAGTGTGCAGCCTGGTGATTGCTGGAACAAGGTTCAGTCTTGGGATTTCCATTTGATTACTTTGCTTAAAATCATTTAACTTCACTTGTATTTAACTC
Source organism: Protopterus annectens (assembly GCF_019279795.1). Classification (NCBI taxonomy): domain Eukaryota; kingdom Metazoa; phylum Chordata; order Ceratodontiformes; family Protopteridae; genus Protopterus; species Protopterus annectens. Next base: position 102,908,473 of record NC_056736.1, read on the forward strand.
ATTCCCTCCAGCAGAGCTCTTTTGAGTGTGTACCTTTAACTCCCACTGGGTGTGGCTTCAGCCTTTAAAAAATGAAGTTATCACCTTACAGTTCTAACAAATACTAATTGACAGAGGTCATATATCAATACAATTGTGTTTGTCATCATATATGCTTCAAGATAAAATATTCTGATACCTTGTATGTAGCATGGTATCATGAGAGACCTAGCTGTACATGTATGGTTTAGTACAGGTAGTTTATCGATCTATATGCTTCCAACAAGTGCATGCCTACAAGATTTCATTCTTAACAGTAATTTTTAATCCAGAATGTAATGCTAATGTCAAACTTTTCTTGAGATATTTTGTAATGGTATGACTTCTAGCAAACTGTATAGCTACCAAATAATTTTAAACGGTGATACATGGCTGAAAATGATTCAGCCATATGATTTTATTCCCCTTTGTGCCAGATTATGACTGACAATGCAGTCTAGCTAGACCTCAGAAAAAGTTATATAAGCATAAAGGCATGGGGAAGAAAGAACCCCATTATCATACCCATAGTGTAGGATGAAAGTCCTCGTGTTGCCTGATTTGTGATGAAGTGACATATAGCTAGTCATTTTCATAGGTTATTCTCTGTGTCTGGTCTGAGCTAATGAAAATGGCCAAAGATATTTGCAGAATTCATGCATATCATCTTAATATACAGAAGGTATGAAAATCAGTGTGACACTAATTGATTATTGCTTATTATACAATGACCGACCATTAATATTCCAAAATGTGCATGCTGATTGGCGTGCTCATTGTAAATCCCACAATATACCAATGGAAAAAGGTCCAGTTTCCCGGACTTTTTTCGGTTGGTATAAAGTGCTCAAAACATTTTTTTTAACAAATAAAAAAAAAAAAAACGGAGCAACGGAGACTTTCTTTTCTCCATTGCTTTCGTTTCAAAGCATTGATGTACTGGGTATGTGTGGGACGCAAGTCCCATATGCATGCTCAGTACATAAAAACAAGGAAGCAGTGTACCACAACCAGTGGAAGAACAGTAATATGCCATTATACAAAGACATTATTTAAGAAAACTAAGTATTTTTTTTCTTAAATAATGCCATTGTATAATAGCAATAACCGACTCCATGGTTGTGGTATATTAAAGATTTACCCACGGTTGGCTTTATTTAATCACTTGGGCTTGTGATTAAACCACACCAACCATGAGTAAATCTTCAATATACCACACCACATCGTTGGTTATTGCTTAAGTATGGGCTCTGCCTTAGCATGTCCTTTTCAAGATGTGCCATGAAAAGTCTGGCATGCTGTGTAATCATTTTAGTACCAGTTGCAGTTCCTATAAACTGAATAAGATGATTTCCTTAAAAATTAATATTGCTGTGTGCCCTACCCAAAAAAAAAGAAAAAAAATTAAAATGAAGAACATTTTGTTTGGGTGTGAACATTGAAAAATCAATGTATTGATGCATTTTGGCCTTTCAGCATGAACTACAAGTCATTAACAAATTAATAATTCCATAACAAGGGTGCATGCATTTAAAAGCTGAAGCATTTGTTTGGCAATTGATTTATGCTTATTCATTAAAAAGTGCTATCACTCTCTCTTTTCTCTCATTTACTTTTGTATCTTGTCCATTCATCAACAAGACTCCGGATTTTTTCCCATTTTTTTGCAATAAAATTATATGATTCAAATTAGCATTCATTCATTACCTCATTACCTGATTTTTTTTTTTTAAACACTGAAGTATTACTTGTGACGTAGGCAAATTTACATTTAAATAAATGTAATCAATTTGTATTAACATGTCCATGTTAACAAACATTATACTTCACATATACTGCTATATATCATATAACCTAAGCAACATTACATAAATTATTCAATTTTTTAATAAGAAATATCTTTATTAAACCATCAGTTATGACATAGGCAATCATACATTTATATAAATGAAAACAAACCACACAGACACAATCCTACCATGGGATTCATGAAGCTTGCGCCAGGTGCAGGAGTAGTGTTGGTGTTCTAACACCAAATATGGCTGTTGAGCGATCCAGGTATGAGCTATTTCCACGTGCACTACTTGCGTACACTACGCCTGCACAACTCTCGGGCCCTGTATGCTAATTACCCTATATGCAGCAGTGTAGCATGCAAATAAAGGTAGTGATCCAGGAAGTGGTGCAAGCGTAGTGTAAGCATGCAGAGATGTAAACCATAGAAAACGGTTTACATTTTTGCAAACATAAAATCGGAGCCATGACAGCCAACCAAGCACATGTATTATATTGTTAATATATGCCAATGGCTAAATATATAGCCATTGGCATAAAAAAAACATGTACAAAATATAAAATTGACATTTAATATATATAGTCACACTATCACTACGTGGAAGCGCAGGCAGTGGTGGGCAAAGGGGAACGAAAGGAAAATATAAAAATATAGAATAAAACTGCAATGAAACACATATCATGATTTCCCCATAATAGTCAATGGCAGGCATGCTACACCATACCATAGCGCAAGGGTTGCTAAGGGGCTGTGACAGTATTATGCGCGGTAGCTAGGAATTAGTAGGCAATGCCATACAAATGAGAGGAGTAATAGTGAATCACAGATTCCCAGCTGGTGTAAGGATGTACCTCACAAAGTAGCGTTATAACACCGAGGTGTGCCCTTGAGATAAAGATGACATCAAGAGAGGGGTGTGTCGCCATTGCTGTAAGCACATTGGAGCATTGCTAAACCGGTTTGCCCCTAGCTAGGCAAAGCTGCAGGATAGGGGTGTGTTCAACTGGCCATACCAATGCTTAGCTGAGAGTACACAAGGTAACCGAGTATGCATGTGAACGGAGATGAAAATGCACGTAAACCCGGTAAACGGGTTTGCAAGGTGCGCACTGCAGCTGAAACAGGAAGGATATAGGAAAGAAATAAGGAAATGCTGCAGCAGTAAATTGGAGTACAAATGAGTAATAAACACCGAGGAGCCTATAGTTGACCATTGACAACAGCTAACAAGGCTGCAAGCAGCTACCTGCAGAACAGGAAAGGGGAGGGGCTGTACTGCAAAGAAAACAGTAAAGTGTCAAAGTAGATTTGCAGTATATCAGCTACAAGACACATTTTGCCATGACTGGGTAGGGAAAGTAGAAAACAAGAAAGATGGCAGGTGGATGCATGCCTGATAATGGGAGGGGATTCAGGTTTAAAAGTGAATTAAAGGGCAACAGATTAATCAAGGCAGGCAAGCATATCTCCACAGTAAAGGCCCTACATTTGCAGTACTCATTGCAAAACCCATAATTAAGACACGCTGCAGCTGGAATAGCTCATACACACCCACTGACATCAGCAGCATCTATAGCACAATAGTATAAAGTGTGAAAGCACCACACACACATTTGTGTATTCCCATACACTGTGCACCAGTGATGTATACAGATGGGAAACTTTTAGTATGTACATGTTAGGGGCTGACATAGCTTTGATCCACCAGCATGTGTTGGAGACTGAAGGTGGTGTGTAGGATGATGCACATGACCACCTCAGGCACCAGAGGAGGAGGAGAGTGTTCAGACCCAGGGTAACCTACCAGGGGCTACATGATCTGTAGATAGTAGAGTGTTACAGGGTGGACAGGGACATCCTACAGCAACTTGTGGAGCTGTGCCGGCCATGCCTCAGAACCAGAACAAACAGAGGAGAACCCATCCCAGTGGTTACGAAGGTATGTATAAGCCTGAGAACACTAGCTACAGGTACCTTTCAAAGACCAACTGGGGATATCATGGGGATCTCACAGGCATCAGCATCTAGGGTACTACACCAGTTCCTGGATGCCATGTTACCACATGCCAATGAGCACATGTACTTCCCCCCTGAACACAGGAGGAGTTGGCCAGCAATATGCGTCTCTTCCACCGTGTGGCAGAATACACAGAGGTACTGGGTGCAATACACTACACGCACATACACATCAAGTCACCACCCGATGAGCAGAGTAGGTGGTATGTAAAACACAAGGGATACCCATCCATCAACTACCAGGTTGTGTGCAATGCCCAGGGCATTATCATGGATGTGTGTGCTGGCAGACCTGGAAGCTATCACGACTCCCACATCCGGCATGCCTCACAGCTGTATCAGTTATTTGCCAGGGGGAACATCCCAAATGGCCACCTGGTGGGGCATGATGGCTATGCACTGGAACCGTGGATTATGACTCCCATCAGAAATGCACACACACACATGCAGGAATGCCATAATGAGGCACACGCACAAACTAGAATCATCATAGAGCATCTGTTTGGGATGCTGAAATCATGGTTCTGTTGCTTGGACATATCTGGTGGAGCCTTGCAATACTCTCCAGGCACATGTTCCCACATCTTTATAGTGTGTGCCATGCTACACAATATGGTCCTGTAGAAACAGCTGCAGCAGGGACAGAATGGTGAAGGCTCTCACAGCCCACCACCATTGCCAAGGGTCCCACAGGCACAGAGGTACTCAGACCACGAACACCCCGAGCCAGCCCCAGTAGGCAGATGGAGGCATGCCCAGTATGCCCATGCCTTGGCAAAGAGGGAATGTATAGAACACACACTGACAGTGAAGGCACCTAGGGACTGACACCTTTCTCCACCTGCATACACAGTAAAAATGGATGTCACACATACACAAGACTACCTATAAATTGTCATGTATAGGCAGTCTACTGTGCACATCCAACATAGGCAACCCTCAACTATTGCACACACAACTGCCATTGGCACAAGGTAAGTCAACACCTGAACAATAAATTAAGCTATCAGCATGTGCTGATACTGTATGTATAGATTCATAGGTAGGTACTTGTCAAACTGCCAGAGGCCATTCATAAGCCCAGCCAAAATGTGTTAGCTTTTGCCACCCCATTGATTCATTAACTGTCCCTCTGTGGAGCAGAGCCAGTGGTGGGATCCCTGGGGTGCATCTACTGTTCCCCATCCATTCTTCAAGGTTTCTCTGGCAGAGTGTTAGTGAGGGGCTCTGTATAATGTAGTTAGGGATGTTGTTCCAAAGTATGGGGAGTGTCTGTGACAGGAATCTGTCCCTGCAGCATCTTCCAGTTATTGTTGTGGCAAGGTTCAGCTCACTACAGTGTGTGGCTCACTGCAACATGGATTCCCATAGGTGGAGCATATCCATTAAGCCTGAGTTTGACATGGCTGTGTTGGCCAGCAGAGATCATCTCTGGGTAAACGAGATGCCACTGAGTAAAGCAGGTGTTTATTCAGTCTGGCTGCATAGGCCATATGTTGGAGGCCAGTATGCCCCTTGGTGAGGTACATTCGTGGACCTCCCAGCTGTTGGAAGTGTCTTCTGAGGTACATCCCAAATGGGTTATTATACCCTATGATGGGACTATTGAGTGATGAGCAAAGGGGCACTAGAGCCCCAGTATGTCTAGATGGGAATCCTTCAGTAATTGGATGGCCTACATAGAAGGATGTCCTAACTACTGTGGAGATATGATTGTCAAAAGGGAGATCACTATCTACCTTAGTCCTCAGATACCCCATTATCTCGTCCGTATTAAAGTGGCTACCACTTATGTGTTAATATGTGGGTGCTTAATATTCCACAATGGAATGACCATGAAGTTAGTGTCACTTGGCTGGAGGCCGTGACGTTGACACCCTGTGACAGTCTCTGTGAGGCCCCTTGAGGGATGTCTGTGTCAGCTGGACTATCAATCATGGCTCCCAGTTCGCATTCATTGCTAAACATGGTCTGCCGTAGTCCACCTGTGTTTGACTGTACCACTGAGAAGTATATGCCAAACAGTAGGGCTTCCAGGACTGAGTCCAGTGGGACACCAGTCATGACTGGTCAAGAGTTGTACCTGGAGACTGCTAGTCGTGCCATGTGGGTTCTATGTATAAGTCCATTGGCAACCCAACCTGTGATGTATGGGTGTGTGTTTATCAATAATACCTGAGTGAGGCATGGTGTCAAAAGCATTGGCGAGGTCCATTTAGTACATGTGAACCACCTCCCCCATCATCTAACGTCTTGGTGACTGTAGGTAAGACGTCAAACAGGTTCACTAGGCATGAACTGCACTCAACCAAACTGACCTTGGTTGGGTCACATGTTCAGAGGTTACCAATGTCTTTGTTAATGAGTGCCATGAGGATGAGATCCATACCATTGCAGACCAAGCTAGTCAGGCTTATGGGGGTGGTAGTTACCATGGTCGGTTGTGATTCCACCTTGATGGAGTGGAATAACTGTTGCCCCGCACCATTGTATGGACATGTAGCCTGTGGAGAGGCTGTGGTTGGAAAGCTTAATTAGGTGGGGGGGGTCAGGTTGTCTTGTACAGTTTGCAAGATGCAGTCTGGGACAACATCTGCCTCCATTGACACTATGTTCTGCTGTTAGAGAGGGCCATTTCCACCTATGTGTCTCTGATGTGTGGGATACTGTACCTTTCGTGTAGTATTGTGGGCTCTTTAGGGGGTGAAGTATGCAATGAATGTATCTGCAAGGAAGTTGGCAATATCAGGAGGGTCAGCATATTTTGTGCTAAATTTCACCGGCACAGTGCAAATCTGTGTGTCACCACTTAGATTCTTGACATAGCCAAAGAAGGTTTTGTGGTTATCTTTCAAATCCTTGCGTATTCTCCTGCTGATGTTAGCCTTGGATGATGTCATGAGGGACCTACGTATCATACTAATAGTGGTCACAGATGTCTGACCTTCATGGGATTTGCTGTTTGTCTGGAACACTGTCCTACTTCTGTAGTATAGCCTGTTTATTGCAGAGGTCCACCAGACTGGTGTCCTTGTCTAGGAGGAGTGAGTCTTGGTTTACCAGTGATTGCACGATCCATACATCCATGTAGGTGCTTATAGACTTCATTTGTAAATTTGTCTGTATCTTGAGCAGTGTTTCCCCTTAGCGTGGGGGCTGTGAAACCCCCCACCCCTGTCACTAGTAGTGTAAATTTAGCTGTAGGAAAGGTATACACTGTGGTATCCATGGGTGGGGGAGATGCTAGGGTGTGGAAACAGTGAATAGTTCATGGTCAGATCTAACTAGTGACTGGTTAACCTCCGCTGTGGTGCACCTGTTGCCCATGTTGGTGATGACCACTTCTAGTATGTTTCCACCCCTTGTTAGGGAGGTTACCACCTGATACAGGGCATATGAGGTGATAAATTCCAGGAAGCGCTGGGCCTGGAAGTGAGTACTGGAGTAAGTTTCCCAGTTAATGGTACAGTACTTGACATCAACCAATGCCAGGGTGTGCATTAGGACTGTCATGTTCTCCACTGTCTCCAGGTAGGTAGAGTGGTGGTCCTGGGTCATGGAGGGTGATCCATAGCAGCCACAGTTTACACTGCAGTTGTGGCTGATGTTAGCTGCACATGGATGATCTCAGAGGTATCATGCTGCCCCACTAATCTGGAAGTGTAGGTTTCCCTGATGAATATGGATACACCCCTCCATGTCTGTGTCAGTCCATGTTCTGTGGCTGAAATGTGTGGTATGGGTTGTAGTCTGGTAGTGCTGGTGTGCTCTCAGGAGCCTTAAGACAGATCTCAGTTACTGCATAGATGTCAATGTTGTCCATCCTGAGGAGTGCTGTGAGTACATGCATGTTGTGATCACAACCCCTGGTGTTGAGTAGCATAACCCTCATTGATTCTGCTAGTGTGCTCTTTACAGAGCTGGTATTCACCTTTGAGACTGTCCTAAATAAGGCACCATGGGGGCGTCAACATCCTTGGCCAGTATTTCAAAGCCTAAGGCTGACACATAGGCCGGTATGGTATTGTTGCATGCATGTTCCCCATGTGTATTTGTTTTTCATCTCTTATGCAGGTAACCTACTGGTAAGCAATAGAAAGCCTTAAACTTATACAAGTCTTCTAGCTTCCAAGATAGGCTTTTGGAGTGACTAAGTATCAGTGTTCTGTATGTTCTTGCAGTACTTAACTGTTTCCTGACTACATGGTGATTTCAAACTGTATATTGTGATCTGAAGGTCTTTTTATTCAGATATTATGGCTGTGATGACCTGCACTTCAGAGGTTCACAGATAGCCTACTACCTATCTGCCCAAGGGCAATTCGAAGCATAGCTATAGTGTGTTGGCTTTCTCCGCACCATTGATGAAGTAACTGAGCCTCTGTCAAGCATAGCCAATGAAGCAATTCCAGGCAGAGTTGCTGGAAGCTGTTGAAGACTGGGGTTGTGGAGAGTGATAGGGGCACTTAGTCATCTAAAGAGGGCATGTTAATGTGACAGTTCAACACCATTCAAGTTCCCCAACAGGTCTCACAGCTATCAAACTGGACAGGCTCCCCCACCCCCTGGCATGATCCCAGGGGTGTATATTCTGTTATCCATTCACACAACAAGGTTTCCCTTGAAGTATGTCAGTGAGGGGCTATGCCTAATGTAGTTAGGAATGTAAGGTATTGTCTCACAGTACATTTGTTATATGTTGTTATTTCAAGAGTAAGTGAAGCTCAGTGGGTTTGGGGGCCTCCACCCTTTGCTTAGCCTAGCTTACACATAGAAATCATCTAAATAGGAAATAGGGGGAAGCAACGTTAATGTCAACAGTGTAATGGTTACAGCATCTGCATAGTATATGTGCATTCGAGGTCCCAATCCCGATAAAGGCAGGGATATTTATCATGTTCAAAAGTATACGTTAACCACAGCTTGCATATATAGGTAGTAATCGTCTGTATAATAAACATTCGAAACACCCATATAATCCCATGTGTGCTGGAGAGTACAGTCAATAGAGAATGTAATGTTATGTAAGCACATAGTGAGATGTTACTTCACTGACATGTATATATCCTGTGTAGTTAGCGGATGTAGCCATGTTTGCGCGCAGAGGTTATACGTTACAAAGTTTGTTTAACTGTGTTTAACCGCTGCAATAATGTCATGCAAACACTTTTAAACATACTTACATCTGCTTAAATGAGCCTTATTCTGGAGTAAAAAATATTTGTAAAGCATTGCAGGTGTTGAACCCTGGACCATGCACACTATAGTCATGGGATTTACCACTAAGCCATCTGAGCTGTATACATGCTTCACGCTCTTGAGACTACACCTTATACCATATGCATTCCACTGTAATGATCACAAATGGGGCAGTCACTTTGTGTACATGTGTACAGTACATTGTAATGTACTGTAGTTTGTGAACCAACACATTCCAGTCGACATATGTATTTCTGTTACAAATTAATATATATATATATATATATATATATATATATATATATATATATATATATATATAAATGCATGTCAGTGATGTCTGCATATATATATATATATATATATATATATATATATATATATATATATATATATATATATATATATATATATATATATATATATAGAGCAGTTCTGTTATGTTATGCAAACAGTAGTTATGTCTATTGGCAATTACAATACTCAATAACAGGATGCATATCATTTGTATTTATCTGACAGTTTAGCAGCATGATAGCAAAGATAATTGGAAGAGCTAGGTAACTATCCATGCACATAACACATGTGATATCCACCTCTCTAGTATCGTTTGCAAGCAATAACAGCTGTGCATGTGTATATGTTATGCAAATGTGTAGTGACCCTTGTTACAGGGCTGGACCTCTCTAGTATCGTTTGCAAGAAATAACAGCTGTGCATGTGTACATGGTATGCAAATGTGTAGTGACCCTTGTTACAGCGCTGGACCTCTCTAGTATCGTTTGCAAGCAATAACAGCTGTGCATGTGTACATGTTATGCAAATGTGTAGTGACTCTTGTTACAGGGCTAAACCTCTCTAGTATCGTTTGCAAGCAATAACAGCTGTGCATGTGTACATGTTATGCAAATGTGTAGTGACTCTTGTTACAGGGCTGGGCCAAATGACTATGTGCACACCTACATAGAGTGGATATTGAGAGTAGAGACACACTGGTTGAACTGCCAGGTTTGTGTAGCCTAACCTTTCATTGCCAACCTAACAGCCGCTTGTACATACTGTATGTAAGGTAGTGCACAGTACTGGTAATGAAACAGGTTACATATCATCTGTAACTCCAGTGTACCATCTGCAGTAGGAGTGTAAGATGTAGGAGACCGCTGCCCATGTGCCGCTTCATAGGTGATGGCTTACACTGTCTGATTATATCCTGATCATGCTGATAGTGGCATCAGAGTCTATTGATACATGACTCTGTTTAGAGAGTGGGTGTCTGTGCCCAACAGAGCTCATAGTCCTGGTGGATATGTGAGTATATACCCAGAGAAGGAAACAGACCTGAAGACACTTGCATCATCTGTAATCAACTAACAGGATGTGATGTGCTCCTCAGAGGAGGATTGCTGCTAAAGGTAGCTACAACGTTTCCGTAATAGCCAGTGTTGTCACGTCCATAACAGAAATATGTACATGTGAGCATCACTGTCTAAAACATCTTCATAAGCAATAAGTAAACTAAATGCAGTACTTGGTACTTGTAGTACTGAATGCTCATGCAGTCATGTCCACTAGTCAGCTACTGGTGTCTACTAATGTCAGCTTTGTGCATGTGGCCATCCTGGGGGAATGTAATATATATGCCATGTACGCTGCCAAACCCACCTAACACCACATACCCACACATTGTTTGGGATGCAGCTACAGGGGTAAGCTAGAAGGCAGCCCAGTCTACAGCCATGACTGGACTGGACAGTCATGAGGTGTAGGTTAACACATGCATCTCATCATCACAACCAACGCATACTCTTACCAGAACACAGTAAGGACACCCACACACTACCAGAAATCACACACATTCACAGACGCTTCTAAGTATCTGGCCAAACAAGTGACCTTCCAAGCTGGAAGAGACAGACAATGAAATACACAAACTGTATGACATAGTTTGCATAATTGTGCCACACCTCAGAACATGTGACTGGAAACATGCCCAACAGTACTCATTTGTGAATGCAAACTCTAGCACTATGTTACACACCAACCTATACGAGGGCATACATACTGTCAGCTGCCTGCCTGCCATGATTAGCCACATACCCATACACTCAGACCACCTTTTGAACTATACACATGGCTCTGGCATATTCCATGTTGTTGTGCAGGACCTGTGACGCAATAGCCTGGACTGCATGGAAACACATGTAGGAACTGTCTGGTCTTGTAGCCCATGCCGGTATGTCCCAAGGCCTGGGTAGCATTCTGCCATTGGCCAGAATGATACTGCAGTACAGGGACAAAATTATTGTATTCCACAATTGTCTAGTGTAGTGGTGCAAGTCAAAGGATATCCAGTATCTGTCTGCCTGGGATAACATGGTTAACAGACCATGATGCTTTGCCAGACAGGGCCTGCACCTGTCACCCCTGGGAATCTGGATACTGCCTAGGGTTCATGCTTCCCCTATAGTGCCTTCATCCATGCTTCCCCCTATAGTGTCTTCATCATGCACAGTTCAAGTGAAGGTCCACTGCTGTTACAGGGACAGCCAAGCAATAAACTGCAGGTCTTGCTACACAATGATACATGTCAGAAACACTATATGGACACATATATGTCAATCCCTACTATGAAGAATATATCTGTGCAGTGGCTGAGACATGTTTCAATGCTCCAGAGAGCACACATGCATGACCATGTTATAACACATACCTCACCTCTTGCCCATTATCCTTTATTGGAACACACAGGCTGCAGGTATGTCCATATTCCTGAAGGATATGTACACCCCCATGCTAGTTGCATTTGCATAACTTCAGATGCATTATGCTGAGCAACTACTTTTGTGCCAAAGTGAAATTCAAATTGCACCTTGCAACTGATCACCAACCATGCCACGGATATCCCAGCTGTCATAATGTGCTGTAATGGGGAAGATTAGGTCTGAGACAGAAAACCATAATAATGGCTACTCTCAACTATTCCATTATGAACTGGGAAGACTCATCAAGTACCAACACCTGCGCTTAATGCATGTTGGATTCCATCAACCCCAATGACCTGGATCACAGTAGTCACACAAACAGGGCTAACAGTATGCTACACATAGTCAGTCTCCAATGCCAATGTTATGTTTCCTAAGAGCAAAGTGGTGACTGTCATGGCACCCATGCAGATGGACAATGCATGTGCAAAGGCAGAATCCTGCACAAATGAACCTTAAGTAGTCACATGCGTGCAGTGATTGTGCCATTGAAACATAACCAAGATTCAATCAAACACAAACAAGAAGGCAAACTGGTGGTACCATGCTTTAAACTGTAGCACAGAAGGTAGTAACTGTTGCAAGAGTGAGCACATATGAGTGTAGGTGATCCCTGATCAGCCTCAGTAAGATGCAGATACACCATATAAAACCACACAAAGCTACTGTGAAGCTAATCAGCCACATATTATGAGGCCATGCACAGAGCATTCTATAGCTGTGTCATTAATCGTAATGGCAACGACAAGACCTGCCGTACTGCACAGCACTATGGCATGGGAAGTACTGCATCTACAGAAATAGCACCTGTTCATCCAGATGGGGTCTTGGAGAACCTAAACCCACTCCCACCCCCCAACAGGTACACTTGGTAATATATCCATGTACATTACAGGGCCCCTGTAGTAACAACTATGCAGGTACAAGCTGCACTCTCTAAAGCCATACATACAGCTTTCATGGGACCTGTCAACATCCCAGGGTGTATCCTACACAAATGTAAGAACAATCAGCTATCCACATGCACATCATGTTCAATCATAGCTCCATGTCAGGATGTGTACACACCTAATGGTGCACAGCAACAGTTATCACACCCCACAAAGGGGGAGACACCATTGATAATGGGAAATAGTGCACAACTACCCTGCTGAGTCTGGTCTGTAAGGCCATGAACCATGATCAACGTATTTGATGTACTCAGTAAAGATGTAGATGACAGTAGCGTTGATTCACACTGCATATCATGACCTTGCCAGGTCGTAGGACACCATCACCTATACTGTGTTCCAGCTGCACTCAGTAAACTAGGTGTATATTCCTATGTCACAGGAGTGGTTGGCAACTGGACTGCTGGCAGAGCCAACACTACAGATGATGTCTGACTAATACACGCACATCAAACCAGTGCCAGCCACAGTAATACAGAGTTCATTCCAGGTACTCCCCCTCTTTGTTATCTATACCACACAGACTAACACAGAAGGCATCAGCCTATTGATGTTTGCAAATGACTATGAACTAGGAGCAATACTTGACTCAATGTGTGCTGCATTCAACATACAGAAGGGCCTTTGTGTGTCAGATGTGCGGTGTGTGACGTATGACCACAATCTGACAGCTAAGTATTGCATTGTCATCCCCTATGTTAAAAACCCTGTACCCATGAACTACCACCTAGGCAGCGGTCAACATAATGGCAACTGTGTGTGTATGGAATGCAGCTGGACAGTAGTCTTTCCTTTGATAATTACTTCACCACACCAATCAGGTAGTCGTATGTGGCACCCCTAATCATGACAGGGTGCCATCCAGGAATATAGAGATAATTTCTCAGCCATACTCAACACTCATGTGACCCTAATAGATCACATATTTCCTTTAAGGGTTATTGCCCATGTGTAGATGGCCTACACTGCCCTTCCCAATCCCTAGCTCCACTATGTAACATACCCTGAATAAAGCTATGCCCAACCCAGAGGTGTTGGACATACTACACTTAACACATCCTGATCCCAAATAAACACATACTTCATGGACATCCACCTTTCCAATACAAGGATCACAACATGCCTGACAGATCTCTGTCCCATACACTTAACATACTCTTGCCATACTATGCATCCCTGTCTAGCGAAGCTGCACATCGCCCCTCTCTGTGACATGGTGTGATGACTGCATGCCAAATATATCAGTAACCCTGTGGATCAGTTCTGTGGCACTGCTTGAACTGGCCACTGAAACTTACCTGTCTGTTGCCTACAGCTAGGTAACCTGTTTGCCTAGGCTCAAAAATGGATCAGGGCATATAGCCTACTAGATCACTATGACCATACATGCTATAGTTGATATCCAACCCTGCAAATGCCATCAGGCTAGCTATTGCCCCATGTGTTACACATGTGCAACACAGGCAATACATGGCAGGATGCTACAAAGCTGTACAGTGCCATGTAGATGTATATGGCAAAACACATACATGCTTGCAAGTCTGCAGGGTCACAGGTCATGTCCCTAATGGCTATGTATTACTATATATGTGACATACACACAGCATTAAGGTCGATTGCATTAATGTGAACACATCCAGGCATGTGCTGATAGGTAAAGGCACCAGTACAGGCAAACAGACATGCCCACGTCAAGACAACATCCACATGGAGTATGAGCAATGTCATCACATGACATACACATATATGGCAATAATATCACATCACCAGCAAGTGTCAAATGTGTGTGACTTATACATGTCAGTGGTGTTAGTGTCATGTAGATTTGCAAAGACTTATTTGTAATCTTAATAAATGTGATAAACATGTATGTTCAGCTATACGTTTGTACTTCTCTGTGAGTTACTGTGACCTGTCTCCATCATTATGTCTTCCAGATATGCCACGTAGCAGGCTGCCAGCATACACCCGCTTGGAGGATGAGGTCCTTGTCCCATACCTCCTCCACAACCATACAACACTCTTCAGCCATGTGCCACAGGATGCACAGCAGCGGGATGCCCTGTGGGAGGAACTCCGCAGGAGGGTAAATGATGTTGGCGGTCACAATCGCACCTATCAGCAGGTGTGCCGACACTGCACTGACCTCATAAGATGGGTGAAACAGCATGCTAATGCAATCTCCAGGGAACAAGGTGCAGCAGGTGGGGGGGCCACTCACCCAACCCCCACTCACATGTACTGAGGAGCTACTGGCCAACCTGGGGACACCTGCGGACTTCCATCCACAAGCTTTAGCTGGTATTGTGGAGGTAGGTGTGTCTCAACCACCGAGCCTGGAGTTGCCTGATAAGTCAGTACTGCACATATAACATAACTATATTTCACATAGCTACATGTGTTACTGTACAATATGTAATGTAACATCATATGCAAGGCATGTATGCACACATGCCACATATTATAGTCTGCTACTCTATGTATGCACAGATGTGCATACTCCATAGTATAGTGTATTGTACTGGCTTATGTGCTAACATGGACATTGCACCCTGTAGCTATCACACAGGTGTGGATAATGATCTTACTGCTGTGACACTCCTGTTTAGGTACCTCTGGTGTTTTGCAGTGACAGCAGCCTGTGTCAGGTGAGATTGTTATTATTTGCCAGGCTTGATAATGCACAGATCATATTAATTGCATGCTATCTGCCATAACATACATTACACATAATGTATCCTGTTAATAGACACTGGTCAGACCTGCAATGCATCACAGTGGTTACCCATGTGAAACAATTGAAGACTATATGAAACACCTACACTAAACCTTTCAAACTGTCATTGCCAGATTTATGGACAACTGTAAATACAATGGTGGAGGTGTGTTTCACTGTAGGGACAGGTACTACATATCAGCATTACACATGTTGGGAATACAAACAGTACTGTACAGAGAGCATATGTGTGCACACACTCTTAATGTGTTGGAGCTGGAGTATGACCGCCCACAGGATACACCCTTGTGGATTATACCCTTGCTATGAGTGTCACACAATGTCATGTGCTATCTGACATGTCCATGACATGTAGTGGGCTGACTGCAACACTGATCAACTATCATGCAAAACATGATGTCTCACATCCCATACAGACCACCCTCTGTCAGCATAACCCTGTCCTCAGTGGAGCAAAAGACATCTATGGGTGTAGGTCATATCGGATAACACTGACATGTGAAATAAAATGGCCATCACAACCATTGCACAGAACATGTGTACACATGGCCATGGAGGATGGCCAGAGACATGAAGCAATACACACAGTAGAAGTGATGTACATGTGTGTACACCCTGTTATACATTGGCTCGACACAATACAACTAAGGCCTTTGTGTAATGATGATATTGCAGATCTGAAACACAAAACATCATACAGGCCCATGCACAGCTTGTATAGGCATAACATGAAACCACCACATAACATGTCTTGAACATCTTGAGTGTGTCACGACATGAAAGCATTCACCTATACAGTATCCAAATACATACATGTATTGCACAATATACAACCACATCAGGCCACAGATACAGTACATTCATCTTGCTGGTGTCAGACATCACTGTCATGCCTGCTCCTCATGTGTGTGAGGTACACAGATGGCATGTGGGACATAGAGTACTGCTAAGTTAGCCATGTGTAGGCATAGTTGCCAGGCATCAGTAATATGGTTGCAGATGTGCAGGGGTGTCATCTGTATATCCTTCTGTGACCTGTGTCACACATTCCACATTAAGGTTTAGTGTGTATACACCTCAGTAACGTGGGTCACATTCCACATTAGATATATATTGTATGTGAACATAGTCATGGCTATGAACTGTGTCAGTAACTCATACTGTATCGCAATTGTGAAGCCACATGATGCCCTGCAATGGCTATGCACATCAGCTCAATGTGCAGTATGTCACTGCATATTTGTAGGGCAGACAGTCAACATTGCGTCAGCTGAAGGCCCATGTTAGTATAACATGTCCCTGCATTGGGACACCATCACCGTACTGTAGATTGGAAAGGACACCATTGTGTTACACATGTATGCATGTTAATCAACACGTCAGCAGAAGACATGTCATGCTACATGTGATTGGCAATGTCATACACCACACATCAGGCTGGTGTACTGTAAACCTGTGCTGGTCTGTGGCACCATTGCAAAATAGGGACAGCCATGTCAAACATGTGTATACAGCCACATGCACAATGTCTGTAGACTCAGCTCAGGGGTAGGCGGAATAATGTTGAACAGACATTCACTGCTTTGGGGGAGATATGCATGCTAGGGCTTAGGCAAAGATAGTATTCACTCAACATACCCTTCTGTTCATGTCCTCACACATAGGGGCAGTGGCCAACACAAAGCATCAGTGGCAGATGTACAAAGGTCAGCGATGGTCTGTTAACATGTGGTGTATGTTGAACACACCATGGCAGTGCAGTGCAACGGTGCAAAGTGCATTGCAGTGTGTTGCAGGTATGGGGCATAGGCTACTAACACAAATAGTGCAATACTGGTATGTATGCTAACCACCACTATATATGTGTAAGGTGCATGCCATCTGCTATAACACATGCATGTTGTGGTGTGCACCCAGGGATGTATGATAACTCGACTATAATTGTCTAAGCTGAATGCCATCTGCCATATCACCTGCATGTAGCATATGTCTGTGTGTGTGTGTGTGTGTGTGTGTGTGTGTGTGTGTGTGTGTGTGTGTGTGTGTGTGTGTGTGTGTGTGTATGTGTGTGTGTGTGTGTGTGTCTGGTATAACTTGTAATATACAGTTCTTGTCTTCCCCTCACAGGTGTTGATGTAAGCGAGTTGCCCTCCTGCGGTCCAACTGATGTTAGTGTCCCCACAGACTCTAGCAGTGATGATGATAGTATGATTGAGGCACAGGTAGGGTTGTCAGGGGCTGAATCTGTGCCATTGGTTGCCATTCCACCTGTATCCTCCTCATCTTCGCACACAGTTCCCCTGCCTACACATACCCCATCGCCACTGGCCATAGAGGAAGGACAGGCAGGTGGTAGCATGGAACAGGGAAGTGTGGAGACTATGGAAGGTGTGCCTGCACACCATGATCCCAGTCAACTGACTGGTGATGTCCCACACAGGCATGTACCCAGCGCTGCTCATAGGAGGACCACTGGCCAACATGCCCCTGCAAGACAAAGCACATCAGCTGTAGTCACCAAACACATGTTTTGGGCTGTAATTGAGGCACAGGCATGTGCTGAATGACAGAACAGAGAAGGTCTGAGGCTTCAGAGGGCTGCTGTCCGTTCATTAACTGACAACATCCAGGCACTTGCAAATGCTCATCATCATCTTGCAGATGTTTTGGATAGACAATTGGGTGACATGGTGGGAGTCCTTGGCCATGGCATGTCAATCCTCGAGCGTAGAATGTCTGTACTGGAACATCTGGTGGGAGTGAGGCATCAGGCACATGGACATAGGTCAGCTACATCACCTGTTGAAGGTCTACGTGAACATGCTACTGCACATGCCCGCTCCCATAGTGGCGGTAGCAGCAACAGTGCAGCTGGTGCTGTGCAGTCCACACCAGGACACAGCAGGCCACGTGCAGGTGGTCCTGGATGGTCCCAACAGGGACACAATTCCAGTGGACATGTGTCATCAAACAGTACCCAATCTGGACCTCTGCCTGGTAGTGCCCATGCAACCCCTGGCAGGCACAGGTCACGTGGCCATGGCCGGACACTGTGAATGGTGAAACCTGCCTTGTACAGTCTGCAGCTGTCACCCCTGTGTAGGCCAGCCACATGCCAGACCTGTGTGCATGCATACACACACACACACACACACACACACACACACACACACACACACCAGAAACAAATGTAGGGACCTCAACACACACGCATAATATCCACATGCACCCAATGATATCACAGGCTCTAACACACACACATGATGTCATCCAATGGTGCAGCCTAGGCCTCTGGCAAACATTATCACCCTGTGCATATGATGATGCCTGTGCCGCATCCCTGACATCCACACTATTGGTGCAGGGACATGCTCATGTGGTCTGATGCACAGGGTGAACATAGTAGGTAGACAATTGTAGATTAATATTGTTGAGTAGTGTTGACAGGCAGCAGACATACCATGTATTACAATTTTAGAATGCATTTTGTACATTTGACAGTATGTATCATGTGTAACAACACTAACAGCATGTTGATCTTGACGTTCTGCCTTCCTCTTTCAGGTGTAGTTGCATGTGCCGGGGATGTTGTTGTTTGCGGTTAGTGTCCCATATGTACATGTTGACTGCTCACAGGTCTGTATGACAATACCTGCATGCACTTTGTAGCTTCCACATCACAGTTATAATCTCCCATGTTTCAATTATGTTTACTGTT
Organism: Protopterus annectens; assembly: GCF_019279795.1. Taxonomy (NCBI): domain Eukaryota; kingdom Metazoa; phylum Chordata; order Ceratodontiformes; family Protopteridae; genus Protopterus; species Protopterus annectens. Next base: position 102,927,668 of record NC_056736.1, read on the forward strand.
CTAATGATCCAAGAGCATGATAGCTGTGTAGTAAGCTATTGTGTTCAGCGCCATCACATCCATAGTGGGTGACATCGCAGATATTGTTACCTGGAGCGGGGAGGAGGTAAAAGAGTGGTATGGCGGATGACAAGGGTAAAGGCCAGTGGAAATAGTGGCTTCTCATTGGGAAGCAGTAATACCCACTGCCATGACAGCATGCAAACACAGACACACCCACATAATCAGGGATTCACAGATACAGTAACACACACTCTGACATACACACACAGTTGCCAGTGTTTGGATGAGAACCCCTACCTATGTGCATACCATCATTATAGTACTACACAATTACAAGACACATCACAGAGATTACACATGTACAGGTAGTGGGAATGGCCTAAGATTGAGGACATCAACAGGGATACTACAGTGCAGTGAGTGTATGAGGGGGGTTCATCAGTAGGCTATGTAACAATAGGTCACACCCCAGAGTGTACATGTTAACAGGTGGTTAGAATTCCCATCTAAGATTGAAGATATCAACAGGGATACTAGATTGCATTGAGTGGATTGGGAGGGCATTAACATTTCACTATGGTAAAATGCAGCCTCACTCCAGGGACGGACAGCCATACACACACACACACACACACACACACACACACACACACACACACACACACACACACACACACACACACACACAAACACTGTGGCATTCACAAAGATATACACCTATGTCACACACATACAGTCACTTAACATGTGTGAGGTTCAACCACATGCCTATGCCTTTCTTTCTACACTTCACTCTGTACTGATGTCAACAACAGTGTTCAGAAGAGTGAAAACATGTGAGATGATTTCCCAACCATACGTGACATATATGGACACACACACCCACACGTGCCAGTACTGTGAATCAAACACCTGCCTATATCATGATAGGTATTACAGAAGTACAGCACTATCACATTTGCTGCAAAGCTTACTGACTCTTTCCTTTACCAACTGTACTGATATATGCACAATATATGCAGAGGGGAGGTATTACTGTTACAGGTGTCAAGAGGTTTGCCTTCAGTGTCACCCTTACTGCATTCTACATTGTCTGTCTTCCACTTCAATTATCAAAACCTGACCTTAGCAGTTACACAGGTTATTGTAGAAATGGTTGTAACACACCAGTGAGCTGTCCTCAATAATCATTCATCTGCAAAGTAGCCCCACCACTTAGTAGTCATGTCCAAACATCTGTCCATACCTCATTTAAGCTTACTGTACTTAGAGCATATCACCATATACAGTTGGCAATGTTGAGGCTGTATTACAACAGCATGATGTACTAAGACAACAGTCATCTTCAAACATCAGACACTGCACACACATGGAATCTACACAAACATCAATACATGTACACATATGCGGTCTACATCAGTAAGTGCACTTGCAGGTCAAGAGGATACATTCCACACCTTCCACTCGCCATGTGTGAAACATAATCGAGCATTACACCATAATGGATGTTGTATTCATGTACTGGTAGGACACAACCACCTTCACCGAGTAGCCAAGTGTACATATATGACAACAGCACATATCAGAAAGACACGCACAGCATTATTCTATGTCATGCTCCTACAAACTGTTACTTGACAGTGCCATGGTGAAGCCAGGGCACTGTAATGGTAAATAGCGAGCACATCATATTTGCCACACACACCTCATGTTTAATGGAAGAGTGCCAGCAATGTGCTCTGTTAGGTTAGGCAGTACACTCATTCAAGCATGTGCGAGGTCTGTGGCTTGTAAAAATCTCACCCCAGCATGTACTGGCTATTGTGGTACTAAGGCTAATGTCCAGACAGCACACAGCATGCATGGCTTGCAATTGTTGACATGGGATATATGTAGGAGCTGTAGCCACACATGACTGTACATGTCATGAACATATCACCTGTGACTACTCAGGAACATACAGAGCAGAGCTGGCTTTCCCTGAGTCTGTCAATACAGGCCTTGTGTAGTTTCTATGATCCTGTTATTTGGGTATGTTTGTAGGCATTGCATTAGGTGAACATGTCTAATGATATACATGCCACATGGGGTATTGTATGATATGATAGGTGTCATGGGTGACCAGTAGAGAGGGAATATTACCTCTGTTAACATAGATATCAAACCTTACGTACTGTTAACATGCTATCTGCCATGTGCATGTGTGTAATGACTGTAGCCACCTGTATGTAGAAAGGATAATGAAAGCTATGGTAATGTCATTTATGTTGTATGAGTGTGGGATGCACATATCCAGGGCAGGTACAGTTAGGTCGTATCCAACCATGAGGGTGTTGTTTACTGGTGTATAGCAACAGTCGACTGTGTTAATGCTGACAACATCCAAGGGACCATGGTATGGTACAACTGAGCTGGTTACAAACAGTGGTATTATTGCATTGCATAACACATTATGCATCCATGAGGGTGTTGTTTACTGGTGTACAGCAAAAGTCGATTGTGTTAATGCTGACAACATCCGAGGGACCCTGGTATGTGTACAACTGAGCTGGTCACAAACAGTGGTATTATTGCATTGCATAACACATTATGCAGCTGTGTCTGTACATGGGTACTTTGCACAGTTGATGTAGACCTAGGTACAGTCCACCAATCGAAGGTTATCTGGTGGTCTACCATACTATGTCATACCATAAATGGATGTATGTTGGTAGTCTGGGGACAAGGTGAAAGATGTATATGAGGATACAACCTAGAATGCAGCTTTTGTCACTGTCACCTGTACCTGATTCATCTGTGATGAGTTATGTCAGAGTAGTGGTCTTTACATGTGAGTAGCCTTTATGAATATGTGGACACCACCACCTGGAATGGTCCATACCACTGTTATGGCCCATATGTCTGGATCTGAGTTATATGGTGGTAGTGCAATTGTGCACTACAGAGCCTTCAGCCAGGTGATCCTCACTGCACAGATGTCAGTGTTCCCCATTGTAGGTTCTACATTGAGCAAATGAATTACTAAAGCCATACATCTATCACTGGTTAGCATAAGCATCCAATGCAATTGTCTTGTAGGTGTCAGGGTGTTACTTCTGTGTGCAGGACATTTGCCTTGGAATGTGGCTATATCAGTAAATGCGACCTAGGTACTATCCACACACACGTGAAACATAGATGCATGTGCTCTGTGTTGAAGGTTTGTTGTTCAGTCATGACAGCCCGGAATGACAGACACTGGACAATCTCATAATAACAGCAGGACATTGGCTCATTGTTTTGGTCTAGCAGTTGCCACTCATACCATGACATCACTGTGAGTGGCAGTAATGTGCTTGGTAGCAAATGCCTCATGTAAGGTGACGGACAGCAGCAGAAATTGTGTATATGACCAATATAAGATATACCTTGGGTAGCAGTCCTGCTAATAATGACAACTACTAACACAGCCAGGAGAGGTCATCCTGACACCTGCACCTCAGTACCATTACACAATGTGGCTCACACATTATGCTTGCACATGCCACTGTTCCACGTATAATTCCACTGTCCACAACTTGCTATCAATGTATGCCTTTCAGGGCAGCAAGGTGTGTGACACATGCTGTAGGTAGCATCCGCCTGTGTGTCCCAGTTAGCCTATTGTCTGTCATGTCCACACATGCATGATTGTGTATACTTACCATATATATGTCAATACTTCATGTACATGTATGCATGTGTATCACACAGCACAGACACAGCTATATAATTTACGGGCCACATGCAAGTATCAGGTAGTAAACCAGTGTGATGTGTATAGATGTACATAGCTGTAAAGCTGTGTGTTTACAATAGGAGTCCATTACAACGTATTCTGCAAATGTAAGTGTATGAGCATGCACACTTTGGCCTTCTGTGGTTAGAATCGGAGTGCATCCCAAACAGCTCTGTGCTGCTAAGTGTATGAGTGTACCCACTGCCACCTTGTGCAATTTGAGTCAGTGCATCCAACAAGCCCTTTGTTACTAAGTGTATGAGCATGCCCAGTATAACCTTGTGTAGTTGCAGTCATAGTGCATCCCAAACGGCCCTATGCTACTAAGTGTATGAGCATGCCCACTGCAACCCTGTATAGTGATAGTAGTTGTCAGTTCCACAGATGGGCATCCTCCAGTTCAGGTTCCTGTTGTGCTACAATTATACCTCTCAGGCCTACCTATGTACTTGCAGATGATGTGTCTTGTTTGTGCATACAGGTTGTAATGGACACCTACTTTAAACACACAGGTTTACAGCTATGTACTTCGTGACTGTCAGTCTCCCTGTTGTTGTCCTCAATCTTAGAAGGGCATTCTGACTGTCTTGGAATGTGTTATCTCTGTGGCACATCTCATAACTGCGTAGTACTGTAATCATGATCTGTAGATAAGCAGGAGTTCTGATCCCACCACTGGTAACTGTGTGTTTGTGTGTGTGACAGCAAATACCTGAGTGTGTGTGTGTGTGTCAGCAAATGACTGAGTGAGTTTGTGTGTGTGTGTCAACAAATGGCTGAGTGTGGTTGTGTGTGTATATTTGTGTCTGCATCCTGTCATGACAGCAAGTTTTGCTGCATTCCAAAGAGATACCACCTTTTTCACTGGCCTTTATCCTTATCAACTGCTAAACCTCTCTCTTCCCCCCTCCCCACTGCAAGTAATCAGTCCTGTGATGTCACCCAGCTCAGAAGTGGAATCAGAGTAAGTGTAATTGCATGTGTTCTGTGGCACATACCTCAAATGCATACCACTGTACTAGTTACCTTTACATAGGCAAGACATGTATGCACAATACTGGCAAGTGTGTGCGTGTTTGTGTGTGTGGCTACCATGTAGCCAGGCATACACATGTGTAATGTCTTTTTACAACACCATGGTAGCCATCTGTGGTGACTGGTTTCTACAAAGTATTACATAGTTAGGAATGGTAAAGAATACACAGTCAAGCATGACTACTGCTGGGTATGTTATTTTCCTGTGCCACTGTCAAGCAGTGACACAGAAGTGGTCACCAGGGTGTAAGTCCATACCCATCATTCCCCCACCCAAACTCCACAATCCCTGGGGTATATTACATTAGCCATCATTCCCCACCCCAAACTCCACATACACAACAACCATCCCTTCTCTGTATGGACAGATGCCACTGATGCCAGGGAATACCAGTATCATGCTATCAATGCAGGTGCAGGGTCAACCTGCTGTCTATAAGCAGGTCCTGCCACACCAGGCCAGTATTGGCATATCTGAGGATAACAGTCTGTGTACACAATATGTGCCAGGCAAACCAGGTACACTTGTACATGTCACTGTACATTATTGTGGGACATGCACATCCCAGGCAATGTCCATAAGGACTATCAAACACAGACATGGCATGCATTGCAAAGCAATGGCCATACACAATGGTAACCAGGATGACAGAACAGTTCATACAATACCCATCTGTGTGGGACATTGCAGACACTACACTTCTGTACCACACTGCACACCATTGTCGGTGGCGTGATGCCAAGGATTACCCTCACCCAGCCTTGTACAGCCATCTTGCACAGCCAACCACTACACACCCATGAAGCAAGCGTTTATATCATGTTATCAAAAGATGAAAATAGCGAACACTGTTTCATCAGCCCCAAAACATCTAAACATGAAAATATCGAACATTCATTACAGCAAATTTTTTCCCATGGAAAAAATTTGCTGCTTGAAACACATACACACAACACAAGCACATCATACAAACAGCAACCACACACATACACTTAAATTCCTACATCGCTACACTTAACTAAACATACACTACTATCTACCCACTTACCTTAACCCAAACCCCTAACCTAAGGTCATTCACTATAGGATACTCACCTAACCTGCGCCCCTAACCTAACTCATAGCTGCCCTAACCCTAAAGTCTGTCACTATCCCACACATGCCTAACCTGCCTAACCTAACTCACTTAACCAGCCCCTAACCCTAACATACAAACAATGGACTTACCTGAACCCAACCCGTAACTTTCTACCACAGAGCTAAGTATAGTGAAGCCACAGAAACAACCCGAATTCTTTCCCGAGGAAAGAATCGCTGTTATGCAGTCAGCTATTCTTAGCGTTAAGAATAGTGTTCGATATCAGAACATTCTAAGTGTTAATACTTCAATGTTCTGATATAGACCTAAAGCAATGCACACATGCATGTCAGTACTGGCACCTTGTGTCTGCGTGTGGGATATGATGCTCCCAACCACAGTCACACCCACTATAACTCCCATTGGCATACTGACTGATGTCAGACACGTTCACATGCCCTAGCCCATAGAACCTCCAGATATCCCCTGTGGTGCATGTAGTACCTGTGTATTACTGCAATGTGGCAAACTAAGTAGTTAGGAAGTGTATTTGTGGGCCTGGCAAAGTGTGGCAATGTGTCTGAGTCCCTTAGAGAGTGTGGTTGTGTTGACAATGATATCTGTTCATGTGGACAGCCATGTGTGCTACACCTAATGTATGTCTACTATATCTCTGTTGCAGATGTCGCTCACCAGCACACATATATGTTCTTACAACACACCAGCATGTCAGCTTTGTGGAACATAGAGTAACTGCATGCACTTGTAATAGTAATGACTAGTCAGTCAAGGGTTTGAATCCCTGTGCTGGTAGGTGTGTGACAGATGATGCTTAGGTTTTAGTCTCCAAGCCCTTCTCTGATGTACTTTGCCTCTGTCTGTCCCTCCCATACACTCTCTGGTGGATGTGGGTTGTACACTGCTCAGCAGCAGCTTGTGTTTTGTAAGTGATGGTCATGATCAGGTGATGGCCTCTGCACCTAATGCAGTCCTCCTCTAGCTGATTGCATGTGGAACAGCTGGGGTGATATTCCCATAGCCAATCACATGGAAACACAGTATAATATCTAGGAACATCATGTTGGTGTTTGCCCATGACAGTCACTGTGAGTGGAACCTGGATCTGGTGTTTGGTAAACGGCATCACAGATGATATCTGGATATTCCTCAAACAACATACACAGTGGAAAATAGCCTAAAGACAGGATGGTGATGTGCCAGACATGACTACAGCATGTAAATGTAGCTATGCTTCATTGAGACTACTGCCAGTTTAACAAGTTATGTGTGGTAATGGCTTTTCTGCATGTTTTAAAACTGACAAGACAGTGCTCTGTTTGTGAGGGAACCCCCATCTGTAGGGCCATCTGTGGACTGGTCAGTGTGTGGAACCAGTTGTTTCCTGTGTTACTCACTGAACACACATCTGTGAACTGCAGAAGCATAGTGTGAGGACTGCAGTCAGTACATGGTGATAGTGATGAGAGTTACTGCCATTGCATCCCTGATTGGACATATGTCACATGAAACAGTGGTATGACAGTCATTGTCTGAGGTTCTCAGTTTCATGCCAATAATGGGCCACTGTTCATAGCTGCAGTCTCAAGTCGTCTACACTTTGTACAGATGTCATGCAGTATATATGCATGTGTTGTGCTCCCTCTGCAAATGTATACCATCTGTTGTGTTGGGTTGATGGTCATATCTATGCATGCTGTTATAAGTAATCCTGAATGCTGTTGACTATTACTAAGCCATATCTGTGTTAAAACTGCAACACCATAGGCTGTATGGGTTTGGAGGTCCCGGCAGTACCTCCTGTCCCACTTCAGCTGGCCATGGCACCGGGCACCAGCACATCTGGGGCCCAGTCTTAGACCTCCACCTCTGTTGACTCTGCACCACCTTCTGGTGGAACCATCACTGAGGATGGGGCTTGTCCCCTCTGGGAGCAGGACCAGACAGGAACTTGTCCGCTGTCGTACAGTCCTGACCGTGGTGTGTAGGGGGCTCAATAAGGGGTTTCAAGGCCAGATACACCAGCTCTAGGGCAGAGTGTCACATTTACAGGGTGAGCCTGCCCCTCCTAGACAGCCCCCAGCACAGCCATCTTTGCGGCTGTTTTGGAGCAGTGGTGGCTGCCCATGGCTGGGGACCTCCGTCCCACTGTTTCCATCTGGGGGCTTATGGGCTTGTGACTGCAGAACACCCTCCTCATCCAAGGTGTATCCCCGTGTCATATTCTGACCCTGTATTCTGTCTTGTCTGTCATCCTACCCAACCTATCCTCCATGAGCATACCTACTCTCCTTCCCCCACATCCCACTTTCACCCTACAGAAACAAAAGGCCAATCAGTTCCTAGAACAGCATTTGCCCCATACATAGCTGTCCATTTCACACACATGTCTACTGGACACATGTAACCTTTTAATATGCATCACAACATACTCCAGTTGTCCTCACCCCTGTCTCTCAGGCACACAATCCTGGTATGCACATGACCGTAAAGGTTCCAGGTATATGTGATGCATATGACCCCATTGTACACACGACACTACTGGTCCCTCTATGGTTACCCCATTTACCTTTTTCATGATGATGACATTGCACACAGCACCTTGCAAGAGTACTGTTTTCACATAATGATTGGACAGGAACTGTTGTCTTAATGTATCTAAAATGCACAGAGTGATGTATTAGGCCAATGTACGAATGTTTGTGTGTATTAATGACACATGTCTGTCTGAGGGAGTCTTGATATTACATAGGACAACACCGCTATATAATACAGGCATTGCTGGTGTTTCCCTTTTTATTCCTTTGTAATGCTTTGTTGTCACATGGGATGTTGTTGATATATTTATATATATATGTATGTATTTATATCTGGACATAAACACACACACATACATCTACATGATGGAATACATTTCCTATACTGTTGAATGACTGTACTCGATGATATGTTTGTGATAACATCCGATGTCTGTATATCTGTCATGGCTTAGTAGTAAATCACATTAGCTGTGTAGGGTCCTGGTTTCCAGCCTTGCAGAGGCCATTTATTTTGTTGCTGGGCAGAACAAGGCCATTGGATATGGAGTGATTAAGGCACGTTAAAGCAGTTGTGAGCGGGTGTGTGTGGGTTTGCGTGGATCTAAGCAATGCTAACCTCCGGTTACAGTTTCTTACACTCATTTAGCCTCTGCATTGCTTCACCAGTGTAATACTCGTGATACCAGCAGCCAAACAGGCTTACACCCCCTTGCTCCCACACTTGCAAATGCACTGCATTTGGTGTTTGCATCTGACACTCACACCCTGGGTGCAGGAATGAGGACTACAATATTACCTTGTGATGCCTATTACATCGGATTACATGCCTACAGTATCAGGAATGGTTGCCCATTGCTTAAAGCTTGCCGTTCGACTGTAATGAATCGCAGCCTGTCCAGAGTTTGATTCATATTATTGTTGTGTTCCCCTTACAATCTGCACCTGTCTGGCTAATACATGGGAACTGACACTCTCCAATACAAACAAGTAATTGGGTTTTGGAACCCACATCCTTCAGCTGAGGTATGCTACTGCATACATAATGTTCTATCATCTTTCTAAGGTTGTAAGTGGAATATGTTCTTTCTGTCCCTATCAGACCTCTCAAACAATTGGGGACAAATATCAACTGAATCAGGACACGTCATAACAACATCAGGGACACATTTAAAATATTAGTGCTATTAACCTGACACATTGACAGACTCAGAGCATATGAATTCATACACATTTTCTGAGGTTCCAGCTGCACTCAGTAAACTAGGTGTATATTCCTATGTCACAGGAGTGGTTGGCAACTGGACTGCTGGCAGAGCCAACACTACAGATGATGTCTGACTAATACACGACATCAAACCAGTGCCAGCCACAGTAATACAGAGTTCATTCCAGGTACTCCCCCTCTTTGTTATCTATACCACACAGACTAACACAGAAGGCATCAGCCTATTGATGTTTGCAAATGACTATGAACTAGGAGCAATACTTGACTCAATGTGTGCTGCATTCAACATACAGAAGGGCCTTTGTGTGTCAGATGTGCGGTGTGTGACGTATGACCACAATCTGACAGCTAAGTATTGCATTGTCATCCCTATGTTAAAAACCCTGTACCCATGAACTACCACCTAGGCAGCGGTCAACATAATGGCAACTGTGTGTGTATATGGAATGCAGCTGGACAGTAGTCTTTCCTTTGATAATTACTTCACCACACCAATCAGGTAGTCGTATGTGGCACCCCTAATCATGACAGGGTGCCATCCAGGAATATAGAGATAATTTCTCAGCCATACTCAACACTCATGTGACCCTAATAGATCACATATTTCCTTTAAGGGTTATTGCCCATGTGTAGATGGCCTACACTGCCCTTCCCAATCCCTAGCTCCACTATGTAACATACCCTGAATAAAGCTATGCCCAACCCAGAGGTGTTGGACATACTACACTTAACACATCCTGATCCCAAATAAACACATACTTCGTGGACATCCACCTTACAAGGATCACAACATGCCTGACAGATACCTGTCCCATACACTTAACATACTCTTGCCATACTATTCATCCCTGTCCAGCCAGCTGCACATCGCCTCTCTGTGACATGGTGTGATGACTGCATGCCAAATATATCAGTAACCCTGTGGATCAGTTCTGTGGCACTGCTTGAACTGGCCACTGAAACTTACCTGTCTGTTGCCTACAGCTAGGTAACCTGTTTGCCTAGGCTCAAAAATGGATCAGGGCATATAGCCTACTAGATCACTATGACCATACATGCTATAGTTGATATCCAACCCTGCAAATGCCATCAGGCTAGCTATTGCCCCATGTGTTACACATGTGCAACACAGGCAATACATGGCAGGATGCTACAAAGCTGTACAGTGCCATGTAGATGTATATGGCAAAACACATACATGCTTGCAAGTCTGCAGGGTCACAGGTCATGTCCCTAATGGCTATGTATTACTATATATGTGACATACACACAGCATTAAGGTCGATTGCATTAATGTGAACACATCCAGGCATGTGCTGATAGGTAAAGGCACCAGTACAGGCAAACAGACATGCCCACGTCAAGACAACATCCACATGGAGTATGAGCAATGTCATCACATGACATACACATATATGGCAATAATATCACATCACCAGCAAGTGTCAAATGTGTGTGACTTATACATGTCAGTGGTGTTAGTGTCATGTAGATTTGCAAAGACTTATTTGTAATCTTAATAAATGTGATAAACATGTATGTTCAGCTATACGTTTGTACTTCTCTGTGAGTTACTGTGACCTGTCTCCATCATTATGTCTTCCAGATATGCCACGTAGCAGGCTGCCAGCATACACCCGCTTGGAGGATGAGGTCCTTGTCCCATACCTCCACAACCATACAACACTCTTCAGCCATGTGCCACAGGATGCACAGCAGCGGGATGCCCTGTGGGAGGAACTCCGCAGGAGGGTAAATGATGTTGGCGGTCACAATCGCACCTATCAGCAGGTGTGCCGACACTGCACTGACCTCATAAGATGGGTGAAACAGCATGCTAATGCAATCTCCAGGGAACAAGGTGCAGCAGGTGGGGGGGCCACTCACCCAACCCCCACTCACATGTACTGAGGAGCTACTGGCCAACCTGGGGACACCTGCGGACCTCCATCCACAAGCTTTAGCTGGTATTGTGGAGGTAGGTGTGTCTCAACCACCGAGCCTGGAGTTGCCTGATAAGTCAGTACTGCACATATAACATAACTATATTTCACATAGCTACATGTGTTACTGTACAATATGTAATGTAACATCATATGCAAGGCATGTATGCACACATGCCACATATTATAGTCTGCTACTCTATGTATGCACAGATGTGCATACTCCATAGTATAGTGTATTGTACTGGCTTATGTGCTAACATGGACATTGCACCCTGTAGCTATCACACAGGTGTGGATAATGATCTTACTGCTGTGACACTCCTGTTTAGGTACCTCTGGTGTTTTGCAGTGACAGCAGCCTGTGTCAGGTGAGATTGTTATTATTTGCCAGGCTTGATAATGCACAGATCATATTAATTGCATGCTATCTGCCATGATATACGTACACATAATGTATCCTGTTAATAGACACTGGTCAGACCTGCAATGCATCACAGTGGTTACCCATGTGAAACAATTGAAGACTATATGAAACACCTACACTAAACCTTTCAAACTGTCATTGCCAGATTTATGGACAACTGTAAATACAATGGTGGAGGTGTGTTTCACTGTAGGGACAGGTACTACATATCAGCATTACACATGTTGGGAATACAAACAGTACTGTACAGAGAGCATATGTGTGCACACACTCTTAATGTGTTGGAGCTGGAGTATGACCGCCCACAGGATACACCCTTGTGGATTATACCCTTGCTATGAGTGTCACACAATGTCATGTGCTATCTGACATGTCCATGACATGTAGTGGGCTGACTGCAACACTGATCAACTATCATGCAAAACATGATGTCTCACATCCCATACAGACCACCCTCTGTCAGCATAACCCTGTCCTCAGTGGAGCAAAAGACATCTATGGGTGTAGGTCATATCGGATAACACTGACATGTGAAATAAAATGGCCATCACAACCATTGCACAGAACATGTACACATGGCCATGGAGGATGGCCAGAGACATGAAGCAATACACACAGTAGAAGTGATGTACATGTGTGTACACCCTGTTATACATTGGCTCGACACAATACAACTAAGGCCTTTGTGTAATGATGATATTGCAGATCTGAAACACAAAACATCATACAGGCCCATGCACAGCTTGTATAGGCATAACATGAAACCACCACATAACATGTCTTGAACATCTTGAGTGTGTCACGACATGAAAGCATTCACCTATACAGTATCCAAATACATACATGTATTGCACAATATACAACCACATCAGGCCACAGATACAGTACATTCATCTTGCTGGTGTCAGACATCACTGTCATGCCTGCTCCTCATGTGTGTGAGGTACACAGATGGCATGTGGGACATAGAGTACTGCTAAGTTAGCCATGTGTAGGCATAGTTGCCAGGCATCAGTAATATG